>NC_134710.1:180207331-180317331 GCF_043290135.1 Rhipicephalus microplus
TCAAGCCAAACATTTTTTTTTGCACGACATATCGTTAGCGAAGTGAATTCAACTCCAGGCGCAGATTCTGTAGCAATATTGCATGATGGCTTTCAAAGCTACACTTACGATGTGTCCTCCAATATTAGCGGTAGTATATTGAATCCTCATGAGTAAAGTTTCATTGATTAAGATTTGTAATGCTGGTTAACACTTAAAATGTTACGACCGCCGCTGCTACTGATTACGGTGAGCCAAAAACATCATTTTCTGAACCTGATGAAGTAGTCCCGGCAACGTGCAGTTTATATCAGCGTCAGCGTCTTCAACCGCGACATTCAGGCGATATCTAACTAATCTTATGCAAGAGGTCCTTTCAACTTCACGTTGTGACTGAAAAAGGCGCGCAGTGGAGCACAGAAAAGATAACGGCTAATAACGGCCCAACTTCTGACCGCTAACTGTGCGGCCCCTCGCAAGAGCTCTCGCGTCTCAAATGTAGAGAAAGACGCAAGTGAAGCAAATGGTAAATTTGTCCGCCCTTAGTCGAAGAGGCCGAGCGCTAATAGAGACTGCAGTAATGAGTCCCCCTTCCCTTCTGTGCGCGGCGCTTCTTTTTCGGGCCGTAATTCGCTTCTCTTTCGCCTCTTCTCGGTAATGGCGAGTGCGTGGGCGAACAAGGGCTTCTCCGCACGCTGTCTCCGGTGTCCGAAGCTGCGGAACGCCCGAGCTGCGGCTGCCGCCCGCCCCGGCGTGATGCGCCCAGTGTATAATCTATTGATTTCGTATTTGGCCTTCCTTGGCTCGCTTTTGCAGCCGCAGATAACGGCACCGATCAATGATCTCGTCGGCTGCGTCTGAATCTTCGTTATTTTTTATGGTGGAAATGCGGCCGCGCCTTTCTCGCTCGGCCAAAAAGAGCTAGAGGATGCCTCAAAGCTACGTTTCGGTTCGCGCGGCGAGGAAGAGAAGTGCAGGCCGTGGGCACGCGACCAATAGCGTAACTGGCATCCTTCGCCCCCCTATCCCATCTCTATCGTTTCTTTTTTCTTTCTTTTGATCCTTACTATTGCTGCTCTCGTGTAGAGCACCTGAGGGAAGCAGATTGCCCCGCGAATGTGCTGCCCTTCTTATACGAGAGGCCGCCGTGTGTTGTGGTGTTGGCTTTTACGAGCATGCACGTGAAAGACGTCCCCTCGTCAACCAGCCCATCCTTGCCTGTAATGATGCACTAAGGATTCACGAAACAACCCTTCGTCAGTTCGCGGGTGGTGTTGAACAGAGGACTGTCGAATGACAATATGCTGTGCCTAACAGGAAAATGGACGCGCGAAACGATGCGGCGATGTGGTGGAAAAAACCCTTAATATATATACGCGTGTAATGAATAAAAGAAATGCCGTGTTGGCGTGCGTGTACTTTCTTTGCGCATTCGGCAAATTTTTCGTTTCTTTTTTAAAATAAGATATATTAATGATGCCATCAAACAATAGCGCAAGGTATATTAGTATATTTATGCTTCTTTCCTTGCTGCTTTCGGGAACTAAGGTTGCACGGTGGGCTTGTTGGCTATTCATGTTGTTCGAGGTATAGCGCATCCAGAACCGGACAGAGAAGAAGACACAGAACACATACACGGCGCTAACTTTCAACAATGCGGTTTAATCCGAGAAACAGCAATACTTATACCCAAACGTGGCGCGTCACAACCACGTGCTAGAACCAGAAAATTGTGATCTACTGCAACTCATATCACATTTTCTGGTTCTAGCACGTGGTTGTGACGCGCCATGTTTTGGTATAAGTATTCCTGTTTCCCGGATTAAACCGCATAGTTGAAAGTGAGCGCCGTGTATGTGTTCTGTGTCTTCTTCTCTGTCCTGTCCTGGATGCGCTATACCTCGAACAACAGCTTTCGGGAAGTTGACAGTGGGCCCGTGGTGCGATATTGATCTGTAAACGTCGACTGTTGCTGATATACTCAGACAGAACGTGGAGACCATGTGCCGCAAGATCTGGCAGATTCACTCTTTGTTCTTCAGTCGACGACATCACATGCAACCGTGAGTGCCATCGTCTAGGTCGCTGCGTTTGCAGAGCAAGCGACGAGTTTGGGGACCGAATTAGCGACAACGTTGGAAGGAAATGCCGACTGAACAGGGACAAACCTAGAAGCAGCAAGAAAGACGATGGCAATGACCACACTGCACATTTGCTACTGCGCTGTGCAATCGGGATGTGAGGTTAAGTTTAGATCCTGCTAGCAGGGGTTCCATCTGTCTTGCAGAACTTCACTTTTGTTTCTTGGGTTATCGTGATATTGTGGCAGGGTGTGAGGGGGCGACTATATATACGCTGGCTCTGTCCCTTGTTTATGCGCATTTTAGCCTTATCATTGTTTTGCTTCTTTTTTGAACCTTTGGTCGTCTTTCTCCATCCTCTCCCCGCGTATACGGTGTAGCCATCTGGCACGTGATACCTGCCTCTTCTTTGCCCTATTCGCTCCGCATACTGTCTTCCCGGCGAGCCATATTCACCTGAGAGGAAACTTGTATGGTTTAAACTAGCTATCGAACAGTCCCTGTAGCGCGAGGGACAAATACAGAAATATCCACGAACCGCGGTGTACAGAAGGAGAACCTCAGCGACGGCACACGCTGACTTGGAACGCGCACTATGGTTTCACACTTACACACGAGCTTGCGACACGCCTAATGGCGTTTGAATCAAAAAAGCAAGCTCGTCGTGAGAGACGAAGTTTGCGGCTGTTCTAATCTCTTCATTCAACGTCGCTCGTTTCAGCTTCGGGACACACGCGGTGATGAGTGGGCGGTGAAGCGCCCTATTCTCCGAGCTCGGCGTGCCACGCCACTTAACGCCTTCGAAGCAGCACTGAGTGAAGACGCGGTGCCCGCGAGTGGAGACCGTTCTTCGCGTCGACCTCTCTGACAGTTCCATTAGGACTGCGTGGCCCGGTCGCGTTGGTCGCGCCGGCGTCCGTTTCCTGTCGGCCACCGAGTGGAACGACCGCGACACTGGCGCCGTGGAGACCCCTGAACTCTGAGCGGGAAAGATACAAGGCACGCGAAGGGGGGAGATTTATTGTTACGTGTGGCCGGATTTGGTATAAACGAGCCTTTCGGCAAATGAAGAGAGTCACCCGCAGTTGTTGGGTCATTTTGCCGTTCAAGGGAGCGCTTAGCCAGATTGGAGGGACATTTTGAAACCTTACCACTAATTAAAGAGCGGCTCACGCGTTGAAATTGATGTCGGTCTTTGTTTAGGAGGGTCTTTTGTGTATGAGTATGAGGAGATGCTTCAGCTGCCTTCCTAAAATGAGGGTTCTGAGGCGATGAAACGGGCTCGACTATGTCATATCTATGCGAGCCAACAAGTGGCTATTTCTTTTTACACTGAAATCCACCGTACTATTATTATTTTCTTGTAATAATTGCCATAATTAGGCCAGTATTATCTATGGGCATCAACTATGAAGAGCTTCTAGCAGCGTTGGTCATGTCAGTTTATTCGACGCCTCATAAAAAGTATAATTTCCAAATGCAATCCACTTTTCTTTATACTAAGTGAAGCATGGATCAATTATATTTTTTGTGCTACAAGCTAAAAGGAAGGAAGGCTATCCTGACCAAACGTTAAACAGCCACATACCTCAGGGCAACATCGTCATCTCGGTTGTAAGTACTTTGACCTGCCTATTCATCTGGCAGAAACTAACTGTTGGTGACACAATATTTACAGCGTGTACCACCTATATAGTCATATGAAACAAGCAAATCAGCCCGGCAAATGTGATCGAGGGCGCATGGAAACATATATGTGTCTCCGAAATCACCAGTTTTATTCACTGTAAATATGCCCGTTTATTCTGGCATCATCCTCGGGAAACAGTAAAGTACACTGTATTCTTTTTTTTATTGAAATACCTTTTACGAATTCTTTTTTTAGTTACGGAAAGATTATACCGCTTAGGTGTGCGTTCATGTGGTGTAACAGCTAAATGGTGACAGCCATTTAGATGGGCGCATGGGCGGGGTGGGGAGTATGCAAAGGCAGCGCCATATATCGACACTATAGGGAGGGGGGGGGGCGACAGGGGTGCGCGAAGTCAGCCCCATAGATTGGCATGATAGGGAGGGGGGGGGGGGGCACTGCAACGAGCCTTCACACCTCCTCCCCCTGAAAGGGATCTTTGCGCACGCTTTGGAAAAGGAAACACTCAGAGCTGTCTCTTTGACGGTATTATGCGGTATATACTATTAAAACTGCGACATACAAGACGAGATAGCGATTATCCTCGGCTCTGAAATGTACAGATTTTATACAGACGATAAAGCTTAGAATCGGTCGACGGGATTCTAGACCAAGAGCGCCGACCAACGAACCTCTCTCACTCATATTTGCGGCGGACGCGTTTGTCGCATCTCTATTGCCAGAGAAAATGAAGATGGGTGATTAAAATTATCATTCGATTACTCATTATTCTATTTAGTATTAAATCGATTGATGCATTTGAATATAACGTTTCAATTGATTAATTGGTTAATCGACATTTTTATGGGTGCTTTAAAAAGGGCATCCCATTGCTTGAGAGGCATGTATAAAGATGATTGCTTCAACCAGTTGGTATGCGTTCATCTTGGTTAATTGGCCGAGAGCGCACGAGCGCAGAACAAAGGCCTCAAAGCCTGCTTGCTCTAGCGCACCTGTCAGCGCCTCTCCTGCGTTTACTATTCGTATTCGTCGTCTCGTTTGAGCTACGTCAACCAAGATAAATTCATTATCTGTTTAACCTCGAGCGATGTCTTTCTGTGAAAAGCGCTAGAATTCACATGTGCACATTGGTGCCTTCAGGAAAATTAGCACTATCGCCAAGTGGACACAGGTGAATTGTCGGCTATGATGATGTCACAGAATGAAGGATCTGTAGTCATTGTTCATGGACAATTCGGCAGAAGATGATGTTTTCCCGAGGCCTGCCTACATGAGTGGACCGAAATCAGAGGCGTTATCGGCGACCATACCAGTTAAAATTATTGTTATTATTATTATTATTATTATTATTATTATTATTATTATTATTATTATTATTATTATTATTATTATTATTATTATTATTATTATATACGTGCATAAGCAAGGCCTCAATGAAAAGACGGAGAGATGACGCACCGGTAACATGCAGCGGGCCGAGGGCTATAGGAAATACCGCGAAAGGCAAAGCAGAAAAAAGGAGGAAGAGGAAGTAAAAAAAAGTCACAGTTTCGCCGCAAGGGCGAAGCAACGAATGCAGTAACAACTTTGACGGTAACGCTGAGAACGGCAAGCAGATCGAAACGTTCAGCGTGCTGCGCACGCACAAATGACGCACAAAAACATTGATTGATTTGTGGGGTTTAACGTCCCAAAACCACCAGATGATTATGAAAGACGCTGTAGTGAAGGGCTCCGGAAATTTCCACCACCTGGGGATCTTTAACATGCACCCAAATCTGAGTACACGGGCCTACAACATTTCCGCCTCCATCGGAAATGCAGCCGACGCAGCCGGGATTTGAACCCGCGACCTGCGGGTCAGCAGCCGAGTACCTTAGCCCCTAGACCACCGCGGCGGGGCGCGCACGAAAACAACACACACAGAACGAGAGCGAACCAACGACGTTTATCGTTGGACACCTAACGTGCTGTTTAAACACAAACGGTGTGTGAAACGTAATCACAGGTACAGATGAGTGCAAACTAACATGTGGCCCAATTGTTACTTCGCTGTGTTTAAAAAGCGCACTCTTTTTGTAAACGGCGCCTGTCCAGCGAGCGAAGTGATCTGTGCGAGCCCGGCGGCAACTAAACGCAATCATTCCGATCAAAGTCGAAGGCGCGTGATTTTCCCTACCAAAGCATCTGACAACCCCCCCCCCTCCTCCCAATCGCGGAGGCAAAGTACGCTTGGGAAATAAGCACGCGTCGGCGCATCACGACGAGCTGGGTGCCGAGCGCAGGCGGCTTTCTCTCTTGAGTTTATATACACACACACACACACACACACACACACACACACACACACACACACACACACACACACACACACACACACACACACATATATATATATATATATATATATATATATATATATATATATATATATATATATAAATATATATATATATATATATATATATATATATATATATATATATATATATATATATATATATATATATATATATATATATATATATATATATAGGTATAGACATACAGTGCACGACGCCGACGGCAAAAGTCAGCCGAGACCGTACATATAATTGCTGTCGCAATAATAAGATCTTCTCACTGCATGTATTGCTTTAATTCAGGTGAATCTTATACGATGGAGCTCCTGCTTATAAGCTTCATCCTCCTGGGTCCTCGAGAGACAAACTTTGAGATTACGTTTAAATCTTCCGCACTGTGTGGCAACCAAGTTCTTGCATATGGAAGCTATAGGCTCCCTTCACTTGCGAGCTGGTTTAAATTGTTAGAAGTACACAGTCATTTCCAATGCGGCATGAATACTCCGTCAGGCGTTCAGAAACACTTTTCGTTGCTCATCCTGACCGTTTTAAGGATCATACTGGCAAAGATTTCATTCGCCTCGAGTTTTAGTTATACGAAGCTGCCTTTGCAAAATAAACGTTCACATTATTGACCTGTGTATAATCAGTAATAACTACAACTTCATCAAAAGGAGCTTGGTGACATTTCCCCAAACAATGCAAAACTAACGTCGCTTCACTTATTGAACGCTGTATTGACAATTACCTGCAACATACGCTAATACAAAGAGTCAGTGATGGATGCTTCACAAAGTAAGAAAAGAGAACGTAGATTTGAGGTTTTCTCTGTATTTATATGTAGCCGATAGATTAGTCGTTTTCTCTTCGCTTTTCAAACGTTGTGCCCATATTTAAGCAAAATTTTTAGCAATCATTGTAGCTCTGCGTAACCTGCATATATAAGCTCAGCAATAATTTTGACGAATTTAATATTGTTATTTTCGGCCCCCACTGCAAATGAAGAATCGGACGTTTTGAATGCTTTCAAATCATTGCTTCCACTGCAAATAAACTTAATCACGTTTATTTGCAGTATTTTAGGGTACGATGGCTTAATTATGAATCAAATGGCAGATGCTCCAGTTGCGTCATCTTTTAATGGCTTGGTGATTCAGGTTTTTGTCGGCATCCAAACTCATTATAGGTGCTAGATTTAGGATAAAAATGATGTTAGATGAATTCGCGGTACTGTCAATAACGACCATATTGAATTCAATCATCAGTGTAATAGAAAATATGTCAGTCACGAGCAACTGTAGTCGCAATGACAAGGCTGTGCTCTCTCAGACTCCCTATATAAACTTTTTTCTACACCAAGCTTGTCTGGAAGCTTCCCTAATTCTTCTTTATAATGAGTACATGAGACAACGCAGCGCTATCAAATTTTCTGTAGGAGGTAGTGTGACTTGCGTGAAATCACTTTAGCTGCAATTTTCTGTCTCCAGTGCACAAAATTTACTGTCTTTCTGTGCTTAATCTATTCGACACAGTGACGGGAAGATTATGCATTATGAAACTTTCTTAAAGGTTTAATAAATTTAGCTAAAAACTGTGCTTTTTTAAGTTTGTCTTTTTTTCCTCCAGATCCCCAGATTCATTGCTTCAAATATATTCTGTTATATACTACTTCCTTCATATTTACTCATTTACACTTCTTATGTCTTAATTGATCGAAGTTCGAAACTTAGTTTCATAGCTTTTTGAAAAACTATCCGGTTCTTGGACAATCCCCCAGTAAAGGTATGAGCCACAGTTTCTAGGGTCTACTCTATATACTCCATTTTGAGACGACATCTTTTGTCCCTTTGTTCGTTCGATAGTGCTGAAGCCCTCAATAATACTGTAACTGCCGACTAACCTTCTCTCTTCCTCGTGGTCACCCACGCAACATAGCAAAACAACATACTGGCCTGCACATACCAGTGCAGCATAGAAGGTGGGCGAGTGGAGGTTGATGTAGTAAGCTGTTTGTCAGCGGAGAGAAGTGGACAAGTGCGTTTCTGCCTCCTTGTAGCGTGGGCCACCACCTGCCCTCTCTACAAGCCTTGGGGAGGGCTTAGAGGCGCACGCCATAGGCGACACAGACCAGGGCGAGTTCGTTTGTGGCTCTATGAGGGAGGGCTGCAGACGGCTTCGAGTTCGTTCTTCTAGCGCAGAGATATGCGCTGTAGTGAGAAAAGATTAGAACCTACTCGACTTCCGCGTCTCAGCATCGCTCATCTCGCACTCATGTGCACCGGTGAAGGGATGGGGGGGGGGGGGGGTTGGATGTTGCTATTATCAATTAATCGCAATGTTTGGTCGACGAATTCAAATATACGGGGCGGAAATTGACTATGATTAGTCGATTATGCACGCGCCTTTAATTTATAATCAAATATTCATTTATAAATTTTACCATCGCTAATAGGGAAGCTCGTATTTTGTTTGGAATATACATGTCCTCGACTGTGTTTTTTTTTTTTATGGCTATCATTTTATTACAATATGAGGCTATAAACGATACTACTTAGCTGGAAGTTTTGTTGAAGTCTCGTAAGATTTACCGGGCTTAGTTTTTCAATGTATTTCCCAGCAAATTATTTTGTTATTCATCTGAACAAGGCAGTCACTGACCACACTGTTATGATATGTGCAGTGAAGAATGAAGTGAATTCGCTGCCTGAAGTTGGCTGTGTACGTGCTTCTTAGTATACCAGAACGAATGAGCGCTTCTTTGACCGTAAGTACAGAGAAATAATCAAGAGGTCTAATAACCTTAGGAAGTTATGCTTGTTGCTACTCCATTTGGTTTAGGATGGGCGCTCTTATGCCTTCGTGCGTCGGTGCAAACTTCTTTCCGATACTGTTCGTCGTTCAAGCCTCTTTTCTTTCCTGGCCTGTGCAGGGCTGCCAACCATATTTAGCCTCGTTTCTTGCATTGCCTTTTTGTTGTGATTTCTCTCTCTCTCTCTCTCTCTCTCTCTCTCTCTCTGCTGTTGTATTTAATAAAGTGGCTGTGGTGCTACATGCACGGATGTTTCGTGTAAATGCATTTGTAAGCTATAGTTTCGGTTTAAGCTCTCCTATTTCGAAACGCGTTTGTTGTTCCCCCCTCTTTTTCATTTTTTTGTTGTTGACTTTCCACCGTGCCGTCCGATCACATTTAGTGAGTCATGCCAGCTACAATTGATAGTGTTTTGCTAAAACTGCACCCTAAATTGGCTACCATGGAGCCCTTAGCGGCTCTTTAGGCCTCATTCACTGTGGAGCCCGTGTCGCCGGAGCTGTCTTGAAAGACAGTGCGAACCTCGTTCACGGTAGGAAGAACGAATGGCACAAGCGAGTCTACACGGACACGCTGGTGCCGGGAAACAGACATGGATCCGTCCGATGGCGGGTGCTCGAGCGTTCCCATCTCGCACATCCGAAGGGCGCCTTCAAAAGCGTGCGAATGAGCTCAAACAACCGGTCGTACAGCGGTATAGGCCTACCGCCGTCTGGCAAGGGAAGCGTGGGGCTTAAAAGGGGAGCCAGTCAATTTGTCCTGTGCCACTGGCGGCGTGACGCAGAGCGGCGGCGATGGCGTCAACGAAGACGGATGGCCCGCCGCGTCTCAGTTGCTCCGCGCGGGAAGGAACTATTTTACTCGCTCAGCGCGTGCATCGTCTCCTTAGCGCCCCTCTCTCTCCTCCGGTTCCGAAATTCGCCTCGAATCCGAATTCACTAGCAGCAACGCCATCGTGGCCTCCAATCGAAGCCTGCGCACCTGAAAAGGCGCGTTATCGTATCTTTTTCCACTACGCACTCATGGTGGCATCTGCTCAAAAATATGGCTCAATACTAGTAAAGCAGTCCCGCTGCCGAGTGGAAACCGTATTGAACTCTGGTTGTGGGCTGTTTGCTGTGGTGTTCATGTGGGCACAATGTAAGTTTCGTTTACTCGAAATGTCGCGCCAGTATGAAGTTCCTCCGTTATTACCGAACGTGCAGTCACTCCCACTCGTCGGCGTCGGCATTCAAGAACTTTTGAAGTCTCTATTTCTCATCGTGCGAGAACCAGGACAAATGTAATTGTAGAAAGTGTATCGATATCAACTGTTCACCATGTTTCAGAAAAGGTTCTATTAATTCACGAAAAATCGAGGAGATATAACTCTATATCAATCATCATTCAGGGAGTGTTTATTTCAGGGAGTGTTATTTTTAATGTGGTAAAACACTTGTTGCGACTTGAGTTAATAATCGGAAAGTTACCGAAGTGCGTGTGTCAATTAAACATGATAATAGTAATCACTTTTTAGAAGAGAAAGTATGAAAATTTGATGCGGCATGCGGTAGTAAAAGACTACGGATTAATTTCTGATCTCGTCAATTTGCACCAATACCTACGTATGGAGTCCTTGCTTCATCTCCCTTCTCTGCCTTTCAATTTAAACGAGGCCACAGTGACTGGCACTGAAACTCGTGCATTTCCGAAAGAATTCTGTAATTAACTCGTTAACTAATAAAATGGGGACGATTATTTATCTCAATACAAAACGTAAAGCTTGTCACTTTAAGTGTTAATTCTCTTCTACACAAATCCGCCACGGTGGTCCTGTGGCTAGGGCTCTTGGCTGCTCACCCGAAGGTAGCGGGATTGAATCCAGGCCACGGCGGATGGATCCTCGATGAAGGCGAAAATGCTTGGGGCCCGTGTGTTTAAATTTAGATGCGCGTTAAAGAAAGCCAGCTAACTGAAATTTCCGCAGCCTTCCACTACAGCGTCCTTCTTAATATTATATGGTGGTTTTGGCACGTTAAACCCCAACTGTTAATAATGCGCCTCTACACAGAACCAGGTCGACTGACCTGCCAAATTTCTAAAACCGCTCCGGATCACACTTTCACCACGAAAGAATTCAGTGAATTCTAAGCTTCCTCAGGAATTTGTATGATGTGGGACGCCACCATTAACTACAGGTGCTCAGACAGGTGCACTATAGAGCTGTCTTCACGCGTATATAGTCTAAAGCTATATACGTGGAAGGTACGTGCACGGTGTGTGCAGCGTTTTGTGGATTATATATTCTCTAAGGCAAGATAATGTTGCGTACACCTGCTGGGCTTGCAGTGGTGGCGTGTTCGCTCTTCTTTGTGAGGTCATTCTTCTCTAAATTTCAGAAAAGAAACGTGATCAACACATCCGAGGAGTTTTGGACACCGTGGCATGCCCCGTAACGAACGCCACGAACAGTGATCAAAAATACTCTCGTCTCGGGCCGGGTCAGCAGTTCTTGTCGACGCTTGGCCGGAATTGGGGGTGGCTTCTTTGTGACGCCGATTTGTGTCCAGCGTAATTAAAGGGCACGCTAGCCTAATGAAATCTGCAGAATGCGTTCGTTGGTACAAGCCGAGCTTTGGTCGATAAAACGACGGGTTGTCTTTCGACAGCCAGGCGCTACCAGCGTTGCCCGGACATGGAATGGAGCTCGCAAATGAGCCTGCTGCGGCTGTGCATTTATGTAGCGT
Source organism: Rhipicephalus microplus (assembly GCF_043290135.1). Taxonomy (NCBI): domain Eukaryota; kingdom Metazoa; phylum Arthropoda; class Arachnida; order Ixodida; family Ixodidae; genus Rhipicephalus; species Rhipicephalus microplus. Next base: position 180,218,920 of record NC_134710.1, read on the forward strand.
TCAGTGGCACCGTATAAACCGCCGAGTGCGCTACGTGACAGCAGCATTCTTACGTTGAGTGCTTTGCCCAATTTCGATGCTGTACTTTACGCAGAAAAGGGGAGAGGGAGAGAGCATTGCAAGTGGCTCATGCCTCTTATAGCAACTTCGCATCTGACGAGCAAAGATGGGCGCCTTTTAACTTGAAAATATGCGTAAAATAAAAAAATGAAAACTTCATTAGCCATTTACTATAGATTAACCAGTGGCATTTCACACGTTCCGCACTATTTTTTCAAAGATAAATAAATGTGTGTAACGATATTTTGGTACCCCTTATATAAGCGTACCTGCTACTCTTCTCGAACACGCGCAATAAAAGGGGCAAATGCGACACCTTGCGAAATCGATCTCGTATCGCAGTTTTATCAAGTATCACAGTTCGCAGCGCAAGTTGCCACTGCACAATTCCGAGTCGCAAGGTTGAACACATGGCCTGAATGTTGCAACAAACAATAAGTGCGGAGATATACAGCGGTACATCGACGTCATTATTTATGCGAAAGCTGACGAAATTTAGTAAAAGAAATCTGAGTCGAGGTTGCAGCAACTGACAGTGCGTTTTTCTTACGGAACTTCAAGCATATTGCAACGGAGAGTTATTTTAAGAAATGTACCTTCCGTGGTATTCTGGTGGTGCTGGACTGGTGACCCGAAGGCCACAGCGGTCGCATTTTTATGCGGGCAATATGCTAAAAGCCCGTATAGATTTAGGTGCATTTCAAAGAACCCCAGTGGGCAGGGTTGCCGATGAGTGGAAATGAAAAGGCCCTAGAACTCAAGCCAAATACAGCCAAAGTAGCAATTATTATCGTGAAACTAGTGGCCAAAATAGAATATGAGCAGTGTTATGAAGATAGCCTTTACTAATGATGAATAAATAAAACAATTTTGAACAAGTAAAGCCCGAAATTTAAAAGTTGCCGGTAAAGAGCCATGGCACCAACAGAAAATTTGGCGCAGGGTAGCCACCAATGGCCACCCTGCCAGTGGTCGAACTTTCAGGATCCCGCCACTGCGGCGTCTCTCATAGCCATATAGTTGTGTTGGGGTGCAAAACCTCAACAGTTATTACGTCGTACAACACGTGGCAGAACCGATGATCCGTATACACGCCACTGCGAACAGGGAACTGGAACTGGTTTGACGTTACGCTTTTCCTCGCCGTGAAAATCGTCTACACTCTAAACTTGTCATGCCATTGAGAGTTGTTAGGCGGAAATGTTATAGGCCCGTGTGCTCAGATTTGGGTGCGCGTTAAAGAACCCCAGGTGGTCTAAATTTCTGGAGCCCTCCACTACGGCGTCTCTCATAATCATATAGTGGTTTTGGGACGTTTAACCCCACATATCAATCAATCATTGACAGTCGTTAAACCTATTCGGTTCTTCAACCTCGCGCATATATTCAACAATACGTGAATATCCTTAGGTTCTTATTTTCTTTCTTTATGTTTATCAAGTTACCTTTCTAGGGATTTTCAATGTGCCTAGTACCTTGTCTCACTATAAAGGCGGAACGGAGTATAATGACTTAGAACCTCTTTCTTGGTTCCCAAGCTAACCTTTATAGAACTGCACTTTCAAAGCGCTCATTTAATTAGAATGAACTATTCCTGGCAGCCCATTAGTGTCCGCAGCATTCGCCTGTGCCACTTCGCGTTTTATTTTATCCCGGCACTTAGCCGGCCCATAAAGCAGTCGACAGTGCGGGTAGAAAGCGCAGCGCGAAAGTAATGGGAGCGAAGTCCTCCTTGATCGCAGCGGAAACTCCACTGAGATCTTGTAGCAGGACTGCGCAAAATCCCTTCGCAGCATCCTCGTTACTGAGAAACGTGCTAGTTCGCGCACGCCGTTAAGCCAGCTGCAGCCGTCGCACACTAATATGGGGAGATGGTGCGGGGGTGATTGCTGCGTGTCATACGCGCGTAGGCGAATGAGCGGCGAGGTGAGGAGGTTGGTGCAGGGTGGAAAGCGCTCTTGTCCTCTCCGGCAGAGCGCCCTGCTTACGCGCAGCTTCAGGTGAGCCGCTGGCTTCCTGAAACACCGAGATGTTAAAGAGCGTGAAACGCGAAAATCGATGCGTCGCCCGGGGCACGCTCGCGCAGGCCCCCCCGGCTGCCTCCTCGCGGCGGCCTTTTATGAGCCATATGATAAAAGCTTTGACGCGTGCGAGACACACCGGCCGCTGAAAAGACGAGGGGAAGACCCTCGCCTCTCACGTTCCGTCATTGTTCTTGCGGGCACGGCCTGCTTCTTTTATTATTTTCTCTCGCCGTATTCATCACGCTTGTCGGTCGCTCCGAGAGTTATGCCTCTGGGGCGAGAGCTAATATATTGTGTTCCGCCAAATGACAGCCATCAAGCGACCCGCTCGCACTTGTGCCGGCGCCACCGTGCCACACGACGTTATGGCTTGCTCGACGATTCCGGCGAGATAAATATTTCCGCGCGCCAGAAAGAAACAGGGACCCCCGCGTTGGCTTCTGCCCCGTGTGACACGGACGCTGCGGCCCGAACACCGGCGATTGCCCGGTCCGCGGCTTCGTCGCGCCTCGCAAGAGTGGCGTGCTTGTCGTGAGGACAGATCAGCCACCCACTCGGCTCCTTAGCACCCAGGAAGCGGCAAAAACAAAATGAATCAATAAAAGAAAATGTTCCGAGCAAGGCAGCCTCGTCTTCAGCGGCATTCCTCGCGTATCGACGAGGGATAAGAGAAACGCGAATGGATTATGACTACATTGTGGTGACAGCGCTGGAGATATAACTTCCGCGCCATTCAACTGCTGCTTTACGACCTTGCGATTGGAGTGACATTTTATTGCCCGTTAGGGTGACAAGCGCTACTCGACATGCTTCTATAAAGGGTGTCATACCGACTGCCAAAGTATACGCATCATAATGAGAGTTGCGTGTAACCTCTCTCATGACAGTACGGCTGGTTTTCCGCTCATGAAGCATTCGTTTATTACTTAAAAATGGAGCTCATCGGTAATCTGGAGGCATATCATTTTATGTGTTTACGACGTCGGTTGAGAAGGAAACTTTTAAGACATTTGTAGTTTCCTCAACTAACATTCACGAGGGCCGTTTTTCGCTACGAATATACGGGTTAGAAGGCCTTGATATAGGGTGAAAGAGTTTTTTTTTTCTTTCTAATAAAAAGTAATTATAGCAGTTTTTGGTCCTTAATAAAATCTATACGTAGATGTGAAGAAAAAGACTCTAAAACATAAAATGTTTTTTCAATGCCTGAGCCAGGAATCGTCAGGAGTGGCATCGGAAGTGTCGGGCTCGTAATTTATGCTCTCGATGTTCCTTGAGTCTAAGGAAATATTTTTATCGGACATTGCCCACCATTGTGTAAAACATCACCCTGCAACGTTTTATGGTGTTCCGCCAAACGTTTATGTTGTTTGCTTTATTTTTGCTTCAATTTCTTCTAATTAGCCAAATGGCTTAGTTGGAAGTGACAGATGACCAACCACCGTGCAGGTTTATTACGTCTATTTTTTGCTTGTAATTTTCGCTTGTCTTCTCCACGAGCTTGGCAAAACTGAACCAGCTCAGCTCGTAAATTATGTCACAAGATGCACGGCACAGTTAGTCTCGAATGCTTTCCATGTAAGCGATGAAACGCCGTGGAGGCACACGGAATCAGGGACTTCTCAGTGTTCATCCATGGTGTACAGCGAACATGGTGCGATGAACAATTGCAGCAGTAGCCACTTCGTATACAAGTGAAAAACTTCGATCACCGTGTGTAAATTGTAATTCCTGTCACAGGAGGGCCTTGATTTCGCTCGTATCAAGGAGTAAAAAAGAGCAGCAGTCACTGCCGTGGCCACATCTTCCAGCGCAATAAGACGACAGCGGTAGCAGCCGTGGACGGGCTCCCCCACTGGGACTCGCAGACATTTCTCGTGAAACACGCGAAAGAGCAACGGGGCTAACATTTTGCGGCCACATGCTAACGGTGACACAAGATTACGAAAAGTGTGGAAGAACAAAAAAGAATGAACGCTAAGTGCCATTTTATCGACGTTCTTTTGCCCTCACTTGAGCCGACAAAGCTTCGTCTGAGTACACCGTAATGGAGTGAAGTTGTCAATTCCTCAGTGTTGGTCGTCAAAGCGTGGCCGAGCATGTTTCGTTTTTGTTCGTCCGTCTAAAGGAGAAGTTCTGATAGTGGTTCTTTGTTTTGCTGGTATATTTTTTTAACTTCATTTTAGCGCGAGGAAAGCTCCGGGGTGTCCTGCTCTATGTACTTAGAGAGTATTAGAAGACGTAGAGCGCCGAACAAAAACACTCGCGATAAATGAGAGTAAGCGAAACGGAAAATCACCGACGACACCCAGGGGGACGACTTCGCACTTTTTACGTTTCCGCCTTTCACTCTCTCTCGCATTGCTCGTGTGTGTGTGCGTGCGTGCGTGCGTGTGTGTGTGTGTGTGTGTGTGTGTGTGTGTGTGTGTGTGTGTGTGTGTGTGTGTGTGTGTGTGTGTGTGTGTGTGTGTGTGTGTGTGTGCGTGTGTGTGTGTGTGTGTGTGTGTGTGTGTGTGCGTGCGTGCGTGCGTGGTTTAGTCTAAGTAACGCATTTGATCTATCTTGGGGGTAATCACAAATTACAACGCTTGTGGAAATGATTCTAACTACCTGCCACCTCTATTGCAGCGGCGCATTTTATCTTTTCTTTAAAGATGCGCCCTTTTCCTATTATTAACATGTTACCGTTATTAGTTGTAAGCATTAAGTATTAAATATTGTAAGGTCACTAGTAAGTAATAATGGTCGCAGTAGTACGAAGTCACAACCCTCTTCTGGTCTGATTGTTTGCAAATAGCGTTTTGTCTGCAATTATGCACATCCTTTATCATTAAGATTTAAAGCACTTAACGCACTTCGAGATTGCTCTGGCCACCATAAAAAAACACCCTTAATTTTCTGCGTCGATCTTGTTTTCTGACAACAGGCTACCGGGTGATGCTTCTAAAACTGTGGCATTTATTTTAATACACAAAACACACTACGCATAATTTTTCAACCTGCATTGAGAAACTCTATTGCCATATAGGACTTGAAAAACTAAATCTGCATCTCGGCAGAGTGCCAAGCTCCCATCTGCATAATAGGTATCCAAAACAGCGCCCCGTTTGGATTTTCAGCGTTGTGCGTGGAATACAACAGCCGTAACCCTACCACCTTTTTGATATAAGCCTTCTCGCACCACAAGGTATGCCTTCATACTTAAGGGGCAGTGTGTGAAAACGATATAATGTTCTCGTGCAGCGTGTTCAGGGCAAGCAATTGCGTACGTATATATTATGCATCCTGTTCGCGCTATACAGCAACCGCATACAAGCGTTTGTCTATTTTATTTCAATTACACTTCTAATGCCGGTATCACTTAACTGAGCCTCGATTTATTCATTAGGTTGGTTAATATTGTATACTGGGATACATTTTTCAATTATTCTTAACAGTTTACAACACTGCCTGTGCTGCGAGAATACGCACAGCTACACCAATGACTAGTGTTCTTTTTTTTGTGTGTGTGTGAAAAACGAAACAGCTGTTGTCATCCTAGCAAAAGCCGCTTTACTATGAATTAGAAGCGCCGGGCCAGACCAACAGCTGCTAAACTTGCCGCCGTTCATATTGCACTGCGTTTCATTATTCGCGAACCACCATGCGAGTTGGTCAGTAAAGAAGCGTTCATGCTTCGGCTGGTTGCTTCAAAAACTGGCTGGGGAAACAGCGCGAAAACTGGACGAGATCAGTGGTTTTCTCCTTTCGATCTTTTTTCGCCCTGTTTTTTTTTTCGCGCTATTTCTCCAGCAAGGCTGTCCATTTTTGACGGCTCAAAGGCTGCGCCGCTCGGCTTATTGATATGCTTGCTCGTGGTCGATGTGGACAACTGGAATTTTGTATAGCGTAGGCCGCACGTGACGCCATTTTTCATTTACCGAGATGTTACGACGTCAAAAGTAACGGGCGTTTAGTTCCGAATTTATGTACTTGATCAGCCAATGTATAAGCACTGCACTTAAGTTTAGCTTTTAGGGAAGCATATTACAAAAACGTTTTTTTATTCGGATCAAACTTCACTCATACGTGACTACATTGCAGGATTTTAAGCATAGCGTTTGCCAAACTTTAGATGTACGAGCACCCTAAATAGACTTGCGTGGGTGTGCACTTCTGCGTGTCCATTTATTACATATTACGTTCTGCTCCGGTTTTTCACTAAGCAACATATCCTCACTGTGCGACCAGCTACCGAACTGTGTTGATAGTGCTCTTATCAAGCTTAGTGTTCGGACACACTACCGCCTCATGGTTTGGATATTTATTCATTCCCTACTTCTGCTGCTGCTGCTGTTGCTGATGGTGGTATGCTGTTACCACGAGCAGGATTGCTGGCTCAGCACTTCCCCGGCCAGGCGTAGCCAGCTACCTAATTAGGAGTCATACTCTGCCTGCTAAGTAGTAGCCAGTATAGAGCACTCTCAAAAGTGTTTCGAATGCGTGCGGAGTGCTACTCCGGAGGAGCCCAAAGCGTCGTTCGGCAGCCATCGCGACCTCACAGGACGGGAGGAAGGGAAAGGCGGTGCCATATCTGCAGGCGACCCAAGTCCGGAGAAAAAGGAACTCGAAAGTTTGCGCAGCGCAGAGCGGCGGAATAAATCAGCAGCGGCACAAAAGCGACGGCCGAGGGCCGCCGGCGACGCAGTGTCGCTTGCACCGCTGAAGCCATGCGCTCGCGGACGCGAGATTACACGCACGCACACGGGTCTGGAAGGAGGACGTCGCTCCACCGTCAGACACAGTTAGGCGCGCCGAGAGAAAAGTATGGAAAACCTACGGACGAACAAGCTCTTCGACGGCGGAAGGTAGAAACACTACGTCTGTGTATGTTTAACGCAGAGTATGAACACGAGAAAGGTCCCGAGAAAACAGGGGAAGCAGAGAAAACAAACTCGCAGAGGTCTCCGACGGATGTCGTTCATCATGCGGCTGAATAAGGAAACTGTCTCCCGTGGTGGTTCCCACTGACAGTGTTGGTTTTTTCCCTCTCTTTCTTTCGCCTTTTATTTTTTTCTTTACTTCCTAATCCGAGTTGTGTGCTCCGGCGTCCGGGATATTTATTTTGTCCACTATAATGCAATGGGTATAATGAAATACGTTTATATTTTAAGGCTTCTCTCTGCTTTTTTTTTACTTTTCGTACTGTTTTTTTTTACATTTAAGCTGCGTGGATTAGGCACCAATTATTACGTATATTGACGGCGTGCATTGGCATAGCCAACCTACTCCTCTCGTTCTGTCGTCATAGAATGTGAACGGTGGAAACGAGTTGGCTAAGAAGCTCGTTTATGCGGTGATTTCAACGTCTGAGAAGACAACAAGCCCTCTTCATGAAATAATTGAAGTAGAACGTATACAGCAGAATAGGTTGCGTCTACTTGGTCCATTATTCCTACTTCTTAAAGTAGTCTCCGCTTGTACTTCAAAGCAGATTGTTGATCGTGGTGCTGGTGCTATATGTAATTGGTACGGTTTGGCCACCTTTCCTTATATAGTATCGACGCGGTACAGCATGCTTATTTATGAAGCATTAATAGAAGTAATTATAACATTTTTGAATTTTTAAATTTAACACATTAAGAATGAAAATTCTGGCCAGTAAAAACGTCATCGTCAATATCATCATAATCGTGACTGCGCCCACTGCAGGGCAAAAGTCTCTGTTTCAGCAATCAACCAGGTCATGTGCTGGCTTTGGTCGCGTTGTGCACGCGAGCTTCTCACCTACACACCCAACTTTTTGCCATGGCGCGATTTCCTCTTCTTGAAATGAAGTCTCTTACTCCCAATGACCAGTAGTTATGTAGCTTGTATACGTGCTACATATCAATGCTACGTTGGCAAAGATGTTTTACGCTAAGAACTTTTTTCCGTTAGTATTTCATTAAAATGAAAAGTTGGGCAAGTTGGTACTTCCCCAACTTGGTGAACTTGTCTATGCGCTCTTTAACCCAATGAAAATATTTGAGCCAATCACGGTGCGTGGCATACTATTAGCGATGCCAGATGTGGAATTGCGTAACACACTTACAAATGAGAAATTTTGGAAATTAGACCTCCGATTATTAAAGTGAACGTAACTATTAGTCCAGAGTAGCTCTAACAATCAAAATTAAGGAAACGTGTACACATCGCGGTATCCCGTTTCTCTGAACGTGTGTGTGTGTGTGCGTGCGTGTGTGTGTGCGTGCGTGTGTGTGTGCGTGCGTGCGTGCGTGTGTGTGTGTGCGTGCGTGCATGCGTGTGTGTGTGTGTGTGTGTGTGTGTGTGTGTGTGTGTGTGTGTGTGTGTGTGTGTGTGTGTGTGTGTGTGTGTGTGTGTGTGTGTGTGTCGGCAATACCTGCTGTTCAAACTATAATAAGGTAAAATTCACGGATGCTCTTCCTGTCCATATTTTCGATGCATGTCTTCGCACAAAACATGAGAAAGAAAAATATTCCCACACACACATAAATACATCAAAGCTACATCACAGCAGCAAGCCGCAAGAAGCTTGGGCCTATACGACGAGCGAATTCGCGAAAGCTCTTATTCAGCGCTGACCAAATATCGCCTACTCCTTGCACATTTCAAGCTCTTCATCTTCTCGTGGACAGACCTAAAATTTACTGTTGGTTCCGTCGTTCGCCCGCTTGCGAAATACAGTCGAGGCATTGTATGATGTTATTTTTGTCAGGCATTTCGTTCATATTTTCAGTCTGATCGAGTTCGAACAAAAGATCGCTTCAGGGCCGCTTTGCTTTCGTTTCTCAACGTTTCTCAAAGACGAAAAGAGAACGTAAACACTTGCGAGGAAGGCAATGACACGCTATTTGTAATGCAAATGCGCATGTTTCTCTGCAAAGAAGTGGCGCCGACAGCACCGAACATGAAGGCATTGACTGCACGAATCTCATCGCGAACGGCTGCTCCCTTTTGCAATAACGGCAGCTTCAAAATCAGCACACGCCGTGCTTGTATACGGTAACAAGTTTCTTCCATCCAACGCTTCTTCTTTTGTTCGCTAATACCACACCGTTGTGTTCTTTGGTGAGAGGGTTTAGTTTCAGATGGGAGACAGAAAAAGCAATACTCTGAGCGCAGGGCTGTGCAATCAATTACAAGTGTAACCTGTAAAGCGAAGAAAGAAAAGTTAAATTCGATGTCGCCTTCCGTCGCTGCCCGAAACGATCGTGCACCCGTGCGCATGTTTTGGACACCGTATCACGCCTTTTCGTTCGTTTGTTCTAGTGGACGGCAGTGTGGGCTGATGTGATACTCGAACGGCGCCGCAATATGTACACCGTATTACAAAGACGGTGGTAATGGTGCTAAAGAAGGTACCCGCCATATATATTCTAAATATATCCACGGCAAGTGCAGTTGCACACTGTTTGAATGTCTACATTGTGATAGCGCTTACTGTGTTTATCGATAACGGCATGATTGGCTCCTATGTGCAGCCTATTCAGAGGTGTCGCTGATTTATTGAAAAAAAAAAGTGTGTCCCCGTTTGTAATAGCGTTCACAGAACTTAGAAGCCGCAAGCGTCTTTTTCAAAGAGAAACGCGCGCCAGCTGCGTTCACGTCGGGCTATCAGGACCACTTTGTCAACTCTACGTCGTCACACGCATGACCTCTCGCTCTTCTTTTGTCAGCAGAAGAAAATCAGTTTAAAATTTTTACTACGACTCCCTTTATATTTGTGTGAAATTGTTGGTATAGAGTTACAAGGTGATTCGTTCTCGTTAATGCTTACGCTACTAACCAAAGAACTCCGGCTCGGGCCCAAAACATCTTACGCCGGAACTGTTTGTAAGGTACTATTTCAACGATGTTGGACATATGATCAGTGAAGCAAGCTGGCTGGTACCAAAGATATCGCACGAAATCCAAGTTTTGTGAATGTGACTCCTGTACGCGCTCTTTCCTAGACCTTCTTAATATTTTACAGAAACGTTAGTGCAACAGAGAAGCAACGAGCACTCTACAGAAACGTATATAGAATCAAGCAGAGATTTCATTACTTCATTTCCTTTTGCTTTGGTAAGGTTGAGTTATGACGGATTGTTAGGGAGTGCTGTAAAATTGTAAAGTAGCAACATCCAACATGGAGATACGTAGCGTCCGTTCCTGCAAATACACAGGTCTCTATATTAATTCCGACTGGGCCAACTGGTGTTGAGGTGCACATTTCAGATTCTGTATAAATAGAAGTCTCATGACTGAAAGTCTATTTTAAATACAGTTCATACGCTAACCAGCTTTTTCTTTTTTACTTTATTCGCTTCCTGTTTACTATTTTTTCACGTAATTCTATTTCGAACCATCAGTTGCAAGTTGCCCGAACAAAACGACCCCAGCTTCGGCTTTATTTCGCAACCCCATATGTATCCAGTTCCCTTCTCGATGCAATGTATAAACTCTAGGCTAAGCTCCCAGAGCATTTTTTTTTCTTTGTCTTGCTCTACAGGAACAGACGTAGTGACAATACGTGCGGAAGTTGCTTTTCTTTAATTTTTTTTTCGCGGAGGCATCTGTGCCAACGAGAAGTACGTCTATGTACAGAAAAGGGCATATACATATGCTCCGAAAGAAGCAGCGCCGTATCCCAGGGGAAGCCCCGTTGTGCGCTATTAGGAGCTCCAGGCGCAGCGCGGGGCCGCCGAGCCTCGAAGACGCAGGTGTCTTCGGACGTCGCAACGCCTCGGGACGCGATCAGCCGGTCTCGCCTCGTGCCAGCGGCGACTGCTTCGTTTCGGGGGTCGCTCCATTCAGCATACCGTCGCCTCGCCCGCAGACGGCACTGCGCGCTCGCGTCTCTCTCACCCTGCTCTTATTCTTTACTCGATCATCTTTTCTTTTTTTCCGACGCATACTTTCAGTCGGAAGAGGAGGCACACGTCGGCTTTCGCTCAGGAGGCTTCCCCCAAAATCTTCCGACTGAAGCAAATCAAGTCCCAAAGGAGTCGCGAGGCGCGCACCTCGAGCCCCTCACTTTGAAGGAATCCCCTTTTTCGTGTTTTGTTTTTTCCGGGACGCTTTTCTTGGCATAGTGTTGTAGCCTTCCGTGTAGCACAGAGCTGCTTAGCGTATACAGGGCGCGCTGCAGTCGGCCGATTGCCTCGCTTTCGTTTTCCCCCCTTCAATTGTGTTTGTTTTTCCCGTGTCCTTTCTTGTTTATTTTAAAATTCGGATTTCCAGATTTTCTGTGTGTGCTTGCGTGGAAGGCAACAGCGTGGATAGAGGGCACAGAACAGGAGACACTCAATAGCTGATGAAGGAGGAAAACAGGTCTTTGTCATTTATTTTGGCGTCCTTTTTGGCTGAATCACCATGTACAGTTCTCAAGGATGGAAAAAACGCCTGGCGTGGGTAATACCTTGAGATATCCAAACAATGTCACTAAGAATCGGGCCGATAGGGTTGTTTTAGCACTGATAACAATGCTCCGAGTCGAAATTACGCCATTAAGACACGACCTGAACGTGGTAGAAATGAAACATTTTGAATTACTTAGACTTGAATTGTCGCATTTGAATCTGGGAGGATTGCACGTGGACCTCTGCTTTCTCTGACCCAGCAGCTATACACAAGGTGCCATCTGTATAAAAATTGATTATAGCGTAAGTTTTTTTTTACATAGCAAATAAATCTGTAGCTGTCCTTCTTTCTCTATGTATAGTCAATCCGGCGCTGCAAGGAAGTAATTCTCATTTGCCCATCGTTTCTTAGCACTATGCGGTTTACTTGTGGCTATCGAACATAGTGTGAACAACGTGGTGATGGAAAGTGTGAATCCTTTCAAAACCACAAAATAAAACAGCTCTGATATTCAGTTACTGTAATTTGTGCCAAGGTGCTCAACATTCAACCCCATTACTGTCAGCGTTGTGACAGATGAACTACGAGCATCGATAAGCTGTGCTTTTGCTATAGTCGCAACCAGATAGAGCAAACAGATGATGAATGCATAGGAAGCACTGAAAAATTATAAACTGTTGGTTTTTTATGAAATGTGTAGATAAGGAGAATAAAAACGGAAGTGAGTTTCGTTTAAAAATTGTTCGAATAGAACAGTTTCAACGTCACACTGAATTTTACAGTGAATAACAGCAATTTATTCTGGTGTGGTTTTTCGAAGGGCGCATGCACCTACAGCGAGAACATAACGAGATATTTGAGTTAACTGGCGTGCATGTATACGGTTGATCTAGCCGCGACGAAGCAAGTTCACTCTTTTTGTACTATAAGATGAAAAAATATAGTAATATGTGTAGTACGTTTCTGTGGAATATATTAAGATCATTCGCATGTAGTGGACGTTCAGGGAACGTCAGATCGTTCTGCATGATTTCTGACATGTACTTATTTCCCTCAGCAAGTATGCACGAAGACCAATACACCTTGAAGCAGGACTTCGTTCTTCTTTTTGTGTGTGTGTGTGTGTGTGTGTGTGTGTGTGTGTGTGTGTGTGTTCGGAGGGGGGGGGGAGTTGAAGCATTAAGGCATCACATGACGACACACCGCAGTATATAATGAAAATTGCCGAGATATTATGCAAGCAGTGGTGTTTGATGTGCTCTCTGCATTGATTATGGGCATCGCCCAACGCCCATCATTTTCACCGCCTACGGTCTAGCAGGGGGACGGGGGGCGGAAAGGACGGGACGATTGTTAGGCTGAAATGTCCGTGCCTTCAACTGACACCACCATTTCTCTTTTTTTATCAAGTAAATATATCCAGCCAAAATCAGAACGAGAGCAAGAAACGGAGAAGGAGACACTGCAGGAAAGTGGCTCCGTTTCCTGTGTTCGTTCTTGTTTTCGCTGTGAATATTTACTTAATGTAATGACACAACTAGCCAAACTTTTTGTAGAATTTCTTTTCGTTCACTTTATTAATGTCTCTTTATTGCTTCCTCCGGCGTAGCGTCATGTTAAGCGCTAGACATAGCGACTGAATAATAAAGAAATTCGCTTTTTGCAAGAGTAGTTTTCCCTCCTACGCAATTTCGCAACTAAATGTCTCCCGCTGCGATGAGATCAATGAAATTTAGGTAGTAGAGATGTCGTGGTATGAATAAAGAAAATTGAAAAAAATGTCCTCAACTTTACGTAAATGACACAGAGATTTTAGTGCACGTAAAGAGCTCTTCAAAACACGTTGCGTCAGTTTAGTTCGTAATAGTTTTTAAGTGTACTTGAATATTTATAGCTTCTCATCTCATTGCGGGCCCGCAAGTTGATGCCTCGAACAGCGCCAACAATGCTCGAGTTAGCCGTACACAGACCCATGTGGCATCTTTGTTCTTCTTTTTTATGTTGATTGATTTACGGGAAGTTTGTTCTCTTCTTTACAAATAAACCACCTGATTGCTACTTTCGTTTCATCCTTAGCGTTGAAAGAAAATATTCTGAGACAGATGCACCTCCAAAACATCACGGAAAATGAAACAAAAGTGAGGGTTAGCAAGGCTTGTTGACAATACTGTGTTGCTTTTCTTTTGGATATACAAGCATGGAAAGCTAGGATACATCCGTAGAAAAAATCTTGAATTCCTCACTAGCGTAATAAAGAAAAAGAAAACGGAATAAAAGACAATATCAAAAAGCGCAACACACTGGAAAGCAAGAAGACTGGGAATATTTTTTTGAGCATCATTATTAAGACAACATTCCGGTAAATGCAGGCTGGTCGCCCATCACGCAGTGGTTAGTTACCACAAAGACCGTTTTATGTCTATTTCTAAAGAACAAAGTCTCAATGACCTCAGTATATTAAAAAAAACAAAATGTGAAGAATGCGAATAAAAGAATAAACTGTAATATCAGACGTTCAAAATATTTGTGTTCACTAAATGATTGCGGCCACCGCACGTTCACCGTATGATCACATGAACGCTGACAGCCGTCCAAGCACTTGCTCTGCTTGTTTAAAGAATAAGCAGGTTAATCCGCGGTTCAACTTATTGAGGTCTCTCTATATTTAGTAGCATATTTCACTGAATCGTCTGAATTATCACAGTAGTTACAAGGTGGGGACGCTCTACAGATAACGCGACACTGGATGGGAGGCGTGCGTATACGCTACGCCTGAGCGTATAGACGTTGAAAGAGCGTGTTATGAATGCAGTTCGGTTTGATAAAACCGCTCTTCGGTTTGATAAAACCCGCTTATTGCCTCTTTCCTGTCGACTTTGAGGCGGAGTGAAACCTGTTCGTTTATTCGTGGTTGTTATTGTCGTCGTCGGTTTCGTTCTGGTTGTAATGAGTACAGAGGCCTGCCATCGGATTGATTGATTTGTGGGGTTTTACGTCCCAAAACCACCATTTGATTATGAGAGACGCCGTAGTGGAGGGCTCCGGAAATTTTGACCACCTGGGGTTCTTTAACGTGCACCCAAATCTGAGTACACGGGCCTACAACATTTCCGCCTGGCCTGCCATCGGAATAGAAACTGTTTCTATGGTCACCCGTAGCTTTGGAAATCGGCAACTTTAATATTATTCTACTGAGTACCAAAGACCGAGTTCCATGTGATACTGGTATCCTTGTTGCTGTTGCAGAAAGGTGAAGATTCCGCCGTTTATGAAATCATTGCGGTGTAAAATATAAAAGTTTTTGCCGGGATAGCACATACGCATGTTGAATGTTTTTCAAAAACTCAATTAAATTCCACATTAGCGACAAAACCTCTCCTTTTACCGAGTTATCTCGTTATATATGGCAGTGGTTGTACATTATGAGGTTCCCGCAGGAACGTAAGCTATCATAACGCGCAGTTATTTTTTTTTCATTTTTTTACAAATATGGTTTTGAAGCAAATACTTGTTGCTCATTGCTGTCATTTCTTCGTCCTACTTTCTACAATATTACTCCCTAAAGAATCAAAGATTTCCGAGAAATTAAATGCAAAGTCATGGCTTGAAGCTTGCCGTCAGTCTAGGGACATTTAAAAAACAAGTTGCAGAAATTTTGAAAAAACGTTAACCTATGATCACTAATCTATATTGTGTAAAAAGAGTAGGTAGAATTTGGCTGTGATTGACTAGTCTTCAGGAAATCTCTTATTTCATTGTGGTATACTATACATCCAGTTTGTTGCGGTATTTTTCTTCTTTTTCTCTTTTTTTATGGTTACGACTTGCGTTTCTGCACAATATTAAGTGTAATATGTGTTGCTTGTTTTTCATTGTTGTATTATTTTGTTAGTGCGCATGCCGTACATGACATTTTAAAGTTTTGTTGCTTTTTGTATCTGCAAAAGAAAAACAACAAAAAGTGTATCTGTGCTAACTACAGGTGCAGAGGCCATGTCAGGCGTATGAAACGCCTTTTCTCTGAGTATCCTTTTTCTTGCATTTCAAGCAATGAAATAAATTTACTACTACTACTACTACTACTACTACTACTACTACTACTACTACTACTACTACTACTACTACTACTACTACTACAAGAACAGAAACGCAGGGTTGAAGGTAATATGTATATATCAAAACACTAAGCGCCAACTTTGAGCCACGTGTATCTACGCCCACGACGCTAAGGTGAAATCGAAAGCGAATCAGCGAGGAATGCGGGGTGCCGCATGAAGGTAAACACTCGAGAGTGCAGTGAGGCTGAACGATGACCTACCGCGGCGTCGTCGCTCTCCACTTGTTAGTACTCGTGACTCGAATGTCCACATTGCAGTCTTCTTGGTGCCATCCGTCGGCGTTGTTGGTATGAGGTATTGGTGCTTCTCTTTTGTTTTCGTCGTCTTTTGCCGCAGTGCTTATAATCGGCAGAGAACCGTAACCTGGCGCACCGCTGATTAATAATGGCGGCCGTTATTAGCGGGGCCTTCCTAGAATGGCTCAACATTGTTTTCGTCGGGGCTGTGGGAGGCCGCAGACCACTGGGGCCTCGACTTTAATTAAGTGTCCTCCTGGGGCGCAAAGAAAAGAGAAGCGAGCAACGAGAAGGAGCGCATCAGAAGGTGCACGACGCTGAAAGCGAGGAAGTCATCCGTGGTCAGGCCGCCGGGCTTCCGTACACTAGGTGTAATTAACCAAGTATAGCCAGAGTGCGGAAGGAACTAGATGAAAGAAACTTCTGTTGTCCTTCGCAACTCAGAGGGATGAGCTTTCATGACAAAAGCGTATAGGGGGTCAAGGCTGGGGCGAGAGCGCAGGCAATTCGCGTCCCCACGTGCGCGACGATATATGCATATTCCAAGACTCGTGACATGACAGGATATGAACGTATACCAGGCCAAGGCTCCACTCATACTGAGCTGTCACTATCGCTCGCTGTCTTACTTACCGCCCAAACTCTCTTAGTACATTTCTTTTTCTTTATGCTCTATATGGGAAAGCACTAAAGTGCTTTGAGATTAATGAGCTGAGGTATCGTGACTTGTTAACCGGTCGTAAGTCCAATGCGTGTATTAAGTGATACCAAGTATTTCAGTGTTTCGAGTACATCTGTATAGGTATACAGCATATGGTGAAGCCGATGTGGAATAAGATGCTTCGGCTTCGGCGCAGATTTTTCAGTTGTGTATGTGTGTGTGTGTGTGTGTGTGTGTGTGTGTGTGTGTGTGCGCGTGCGCACGCGTCTGTCTGTCCGTCTGCATGTCTGTCTGTGTATAAAAGTTGCAGTCTATTCGGCAGTAGTTGTAGGCCTAGTTTCTTCCTATTCAATTTCAGCCTAATTAATTCGTATGAGCGTATGCGTGTATGTGCCGCAGGTATGCAGGTATGTGCCACATGTGATTGACAGTTTCCACCAGGAACGGCGAAAACTGACATGGGTAATTTTAACGCGTGAGCGTTAAGAAAATGCTGACATCGGCAGCGTTTACGCAACAAATGCAAAGAATAAATGTCAGGGTCAGCAGGAATCGAACCCCATAATTCTGCGTGGCAATCAAGTAATCTACCACAGAGCCACTCCAGGTTTCGAAACTTCTTTTCACATAGACCCTAACGTTCGCGAAATGTCAGTTCTGGTTGCAGTGCTGGCTATCCAATTTTGTAAACGTTACATATGTACTCCCATGATACAGCCATGACGTCCGGTTAACGTTAATGGTAGTTAGGCACCATCCACTCAAGTTGATTTGTGTAGGCGTGTCAAGGGCTACCACCCGCAAGCATCAGCGCTTCATGTCAGCTTACTGCTTCTGGTGTTGCTAATATCTATGTTGCTTCGTTACACAACTCTAAACAACGGGTTATATAAAACATATGCGGCCGTTTAATGTGTGTCTGTGCGTGCGTTTGTACATATCTTTAGCGCCTTTTCATAACGTTTTGCACAATAAAAAATTACAACACAGTCATCTTTCATCTGCATGCTTTGCATAACATTTTTTTACGAGGGTACGTGAAGTCTGCCTGACGTTTCGCTTTTATCATATTACAACATATTACTTGTGCCGTCACCGATATTTCGTGAAGTTCTCATTAAAGAGATATATGCAGAGCTTTTTCCTGCGTAACCTCCGTAGTAATCAAAGATCCACCAAAGGCCGCTGTGATAGCTCAGTGGTTAGAGCATCGAACCCGTTATTCGAAGTTCCACCAACTGCATTACATTGATGGCCGCAATGCTCTTCAGATATTTATTTCCTGCAAGAAAACAAGCGTTGCACCAATGCTTACAAATCGTTTTATAATACACGGGTCGTCTCTAAGCTGCTTTTGCTAACCTAACCACTTACGCCTCAAGAAAAAGGTCTCTGCGCTGCCATGTTCAGTTTCGATTTCTTTTTGAGAAAGATAGTGTGTGTGCGTGTGTGAAAGCAAACATTTCTTTCGGGGAGGTAGCAGTGGAAAAGAGCTCGTTTTATATTGCCTAATATGTCAACTCTCTTAGTCCATAACGCCTTAGGCGATCGCTGGTTTCCGAGTCTGGCTCGTGAGCTTGCGTTGATCTACTAGGCTTGAATCTGTAGGGGAAAGCAACCACGATTCTTCTCGTGTTTATGTTCTGCATAGTCCTGGTTTTTTTGTGGCATCTGCTTGGCTGTTACGTTTCCATTCTAGCCACTCTTTTATTTTTCTGACAGGCGAAATATAGTTCCTGCGTTGTTATGCCAAGAGGGCACTCTTATTATAAACTTCAAATTCAGATGATCTAAATGTCTCTTGTAAAGTGGTAGGATGAGCTGAGTTGCCCATTTATTATTAAATTAGGATGGCGGATTCGTAGCAGCCAGCCGTATCCACGAATGGGTATTCGTCTCTGGCACAGAGCAACGCCTCCTATAACCCACGATTGGAACAAAACACTTGCCGCTGGATCTAAGCGAAACTACAAGTTCTATTTTCTGTATTCAGAGTTGCCCAGGATACCTTGCGTGTGATCGTTGGCTTCCACTGCTCGCTGGTCCTTGGGTGTGTTCCAATACTAACTCTAGATGGCTAGAGAGAGAAAGAAAGAGAGAAATGTTAAGTCAAAGACAGGGAGCTTTACCAGAACAAAATTTGACGGCTACAGCGGCCATCTTAGGTCCCACTCCTATTCTCCCGAGCCGTCGCAATAGACAGCATCATCAATGAAGAAAAAAACAAAGGAGGAAGCATTACCACACATAAGTGAAGCCCACCTGTCGGCCTAACACGTGGTCAAAACGTCAGAGCGTTCGGTACATTTGAGTAGTCTCGGTTCGTTTTTAAACCTCCTGCGGTAGCCGGCCGGTCTGCGCCGAACCGGCTCTCTAAGATACCGCGTGCCGTACCATTGGCGTTACTGAGAAGCCTCGACAAGTCTCGTTGCTTGCGTCATCTTGTCGGAAAAGGCCCTGTGTTTGGCCGACACTGTTGGCTTCAAAACGACTTGGCTTGCCGAGGATGGCTGCGTGACGTCATACTCCCTCCTTTTTCTTTCCTCTACAGAGAGCATCGAAAAGATAGCATAGGAGACAAAAACGATGCAGGCTACTTTGCTGTCCAAACAACATGGCGGCTCAGCAAAGTGCTCGGATAGCTTGTATCTACATACACGCAGACGCCTTTCCACGCGCTCAATGTTAAGTACGTTCAATTTTTCGTAGATTTGAACACGAAAGAAGTGGAAGAAAATATTAAGGTTTACGTTAGTTTCTTTTAACATTCTCTTCTCAACTCGACGTAGCGTCATGTCGCACGGGCGTCATTCGCGTGCGTTTCATTTCCGGGTACTGGGGTTCGACGCTGTCTTCTAAGCTGTCAGCGTAGACTCTCTACGATACTGTCTACAGTTCGTATGCAGCCCTCGTTGTCCACCATTGCCATGAAATTTTGCGACTGCCACTGTGGCCCTCAAGCAGCATGTAGCGTCCGAAAAAAAAAAAAGGTTCACTCATAGTTCCAGTCTATTCTGACGATTTTTCGTGGAGCAACTTTTCTGCCCGCTTTGAATATGATCACGCTCCCCCATTACGACACGTGACTCCTGCCTTCGCTCTCTCATTGGAACAACCTCGTTCTGAAACAACTATTAAAATCGAACGCACGTGTCACTTTGACAAGAATTATACGCTGCGTGAAAAAAATCACTTTTATATTAATTTTTATTTACTTCTTTGACGTTTTTCATCTCCAACCCTTCAGGTGGTTAAATTTCTGTTATTAAGAAAAACAAGAAAAAGTCCTAACCACTCTTTTTTTGTAAATATTTTCTTTTACCTAATACTATTTTTTGTTTATTCATATTTCGGACAATAGAAAGGCATTGCCCAGGGTCCGTACAAAAAGAGGTAGTTAGCCTCCTGTCGGGGTCCTGCTCGCACTGAGCGTGACAACAGTAGTGCTTGCTTAGCGATACACAAACGGAATGCAAAATTCACGAAATATATAGAATCATCAAAGCAGCAGGCAGCTTGATCACAAAACAATTGTACACTTCACAATCTTATTACAAACAGCAGCAGATATTCGGCATAGTTGCGCCATTTGGGCATGTGTAGGTTCAAAAGGTGCAGAATAAAAATCATTACAATGCGCACATTTATATATATATATATATATATATATATATATATATATATATATATATATATATATATATATATATATATATATATATATATATATATATATATATATATATACAAACATACAGGGTGTTTAAAAAACGTGTCCACTATTATTGAAAAATTAGAGAAAAGAGGTATCTGCGTGCTGCCTAGGGCACTCCCTTTACTGTTGAAGAAGGCACCTTCAGATGTGAACAAAGATTAATGACGGCCGTAAATACAGAAGTTACCACAAATACCATTTCAACCATGAGCGGTCGAGTCACATGATCGAATTCAAACCCTTCCTGCGAATAGACCATAACCGCTTTGAAACATTTGAAAGGCGGCCGTTGGTAATAACCGCGGGGCGATGAAATCTGGCTAATTTAGCAGGTGAAACTGAAACCGACGCACAAAACAGAGCATTCACCATTCACTTCAGAAACGCTCCCAGTGACGACACTGTTATGAACGCATCGGGGTAGGAGAATCGGCGAGCGTTGATGAGCGGCCATGTGGTAGAACAACGCTGCAGCTACACCAAGTATGCAGATCGACGGTTGATAACGGCGAGCCAAACAGTATCGTCATTGAGGTCGTTTTCGAAGTGATGGGTAGATGCGCTGTTACGTGCGTCGGTGTTGGGTTTGCCTGTTAAATTAGCCAGATTTCATCGCCTCTTGATGATTACCAGTGGTCGCGTTGAAGAGAGAGAGAGATAGATAAAGATCTAGGAAAGGCAGGGAGGTTAACCAGACGCACATCCGGTTTGCTACCCTGCACTGGGGAAGGGATCAAGGGGAGAAAAGAGGTTGCAGAGAGATGAGAAGGTACACACAATTACGAGGACACTCGGGGAGCACACACAGTCTACGGGCGGTCGCTCAGGTTTGTTGACTTTAGGTATAGTAGCAGTGCTTTAGTCGCTTTCTGCGCAACTGAGGCAGATGCCCAAGGTCCTAGTATCTTCTGCACACAAAATGGTCCGGGTTCAAGTTGATTCAAAACCATCCGGAGCTGGCATCGCTGTGTGTCGTAGCAAGCGCAACTGCACAGGACGTGTTCGATGGTCTCTTCAGCTCCGCAGTAGTCGCATGTAGGAGTGTCTGCCATACCAATGCGAAAAGAGTACACCTTTGTGAATGCAACACCCAACCAAAGGCGGCATAACAGTGTCGCATCGGAGCGGGAAAGTTGAGATGGCAGCTTTATCTTGAGTGAAGGATCCAGTTCATAAAATTGACACCTTTGGAAGCTGGTAGACGACCAGAACGTGTGTGTAAGATCTCGAGCCAGCAGGTAAAGTTGTCTTGCTGCATCATTCCTTGATAGAGGAATCGGGACTACACGGGTTCCTTCATGGGCTGAGCGGGCTGCATCATCGGCTAATTGATATCCGGTCGCGTTTAAAAACTTTTAATATTGTTATGGGCCATTCCCAGGAAGGACTTCAATTCACTCAGTTGACTAGATGGCCTATTTCTGTTGGTTCAAGAGTAATTTTGATAATTTTTATATTTAGTGCTGTAAGTATTGTTTGTGCGCATATGCTTTCTGTCACAGTGAAAGGAAAAGCTTTACATTACAGAAAGGAGATGTCTCCTTTCTGTAATTTTCAATAACAGTAAACACACTTCCTGTATACACAAATAAACTATACACACACAATGTATGGGGGACAGTAGCTCACTTAACTGCGCCCAAAAGTGAATTTGTTCTCAATTATAAAAATAGACGAAATTATCATCTTGAAATTTTAAAATTGGGGCATGGTTGTGAAAGTTCAATTATTACAGGGTTGTCATTGCTAAATTTAATATTTTCGTAGTCTATTTCTTGCATTCCATAGCTGTTGCGCGTTCTTTCCACAACTGTGTGTTTTACGAAGGTCATGACGGGCGTTCCTGCTTAAAGGAGTACTGATTGAAAATTTCGCGGCTGTGATAGCCTACCCGATCGATTACCGTCAACATGAGTTTATCATCTGCAAAATGTCAACACTGAATATAGCTTAGAAAGTACTTTAGATGTATTTTCAAGTTTGCGTGCCCTTGGTTACCTCCCTACTTACCTCGCATCACCACGCTACGGTCAATACAACAAAGTATGAAGAGTGCATCACATCAGAGCCTCCTTTTTCTTCTTCCACATTTGCTTCAGCTGATGGCATCTCGCGAATCTATGGCTGGGGCGCGCGCGTTGGAAGTTTTGTGTCAGGTGACACTGCTGTCCCGTATCTTTTTCGCAAGCACTTCTTGATGCGGACTGTGCGAAACTGCGTCACAGTTCTCTATGTTGACGTGGTCGAGTGTTGTACAAGCTAGGTTGTGAGAGTTGCGCCCGGTAGTTTGTCTGTTTTGGAGCTCTGTCAAACTGAACCTGTGAGTGGTCGGTAATGATGAGCTTGTAATTACTTATCTGTAGCGCATTGAAGCAAACGTGTACCGTGTTTCGGCTAACAGACCTGCAGCAGCACATTGCACCAAGAGAAAAAAAAAACGCGAGGGGAAAGTTTTTGTGTCAGTAGCTTAAGTAGTGACGGATAAGTGAACAGTCTCCAGATACTTCACAATATACGTACGTACAGGCTGTTTCATATTTAAGGGAAATTTCGGAGCGCCTGGCATCACAATGCGACTAGCACTGCAATCGCGCGCCGGCAGAGACTCACGCGCGCGCAGACGCTTCAAGGGTATTCAGTTGAACCGCGTCGTCTGCTACGACGGATATCATTGTTAATGCTGGAACTCGGTTGATACTCCGCACTAATCATTCTCAGAAAAATTAGATACGAAGAAACAAGGAAAGACAAACTTGTGCGCGCTTCCTTTCTTCGTGCCCCCTCTTGCTGCGCAGTTTTTTTTTTTCAGATGTTCTCCTATCAACTTTCAACGCTTGTCTGCACTAAACATTGTGCAATGCAAACCTCTCTGCCTTTATTCGCGATAATGGGACATTAGAAACAGTGTTTAACAGCATAGCTTTGTGGCATAGCTTTGTGGCATCCAAACATTGTGGCATTGCGTCCGTTCACAAATGTTTTTTTTTCTTCATTGTTGGCGCACTGCAGTTAGCTTGGATGAGGAAGACGCGATAACGAGCATGCACCATGTGTAGTCTGTATTTGACTTTAATTAAAACAAAGCAGTCAGCGGTTTAGCCGGTTTAACACAACAAAACAAATGGGAAAGAACTCAGGAATGATTTAGTAGGACAACCACCTGAACGTTCTTATTCTAGGCAATATGTGATCACAATATAAAGGACTAGCTTCCTGCGCTGAAATGCACTTTTGACGCTTCCAAGTTCATGTTTCCAGCGGTATAGCGATTATAGCGCTCATTCTAGATGGCAGTGGATGTGTGGTGTCAGTGATATATTGCGCCGCAGAATGCCTCATTCATTGACGATGGGGGCGTGGCATCACAAGATTCAGATCGAGCTGCATTAAACAGGTGCTTTTCTGCCGTACGTTTTTTTTTTTTCATCTTTTCCTTGTCTGCAAACAGCAGCACTGTGTTGTTTGCCTGGTTTACCATGTGCCGTATACCAGAAAAAGAGCGATTTAAGATTATTGAACTATGCTGTAGAAACTACACTTCATTTCGGAGCCGGATAGGGAATCTTGTGGTAATCAAATGTCGCCGTAAAGAGACCCGTTTAGGCTTTGTCCTACTCTAAAGCATTCCTCAATTCGTTTCCGTTTGTTTTATTGTGTTAAGCCTGCGTAGGAGTAGGACTCTTACTGTTGAGTGCACTTTTTTTATTCAAAGTCAGATCAATACAATGCACATTGCGTGCTAATTGTCGTGTCTTCCTCGTCTAAGTGTACTGCGGTGTAAACACAGTGAAGAAATACTCCTGAACGCACATCAGCCCCACGACATTTCGAAAGAGCAAACAAGGTATGCTGTCTAATTCTTCTGTAGCACCACATTACCACAAATAAAGGCGGAGGGTTGGCGTCACACAATGTTTAGTGCAGATTATCAAGCCTGTTCCTGCACTAACAGTGATATCCATGTGCTGGCGAGAAATGCGGCAGCAAGAGCCGCCGTATAGCAGATGGCGCGGTTCAAAACTATCCTCCTGAATCTTCTGCGCACGCGCGAGCTGCTGACGGCGTGTGGTTGAAGTGCTGTCGGCATCGCGATGGCACACCCTTCGAGATTTCTCCTAAGTGTGAAACAAACGTCTCTTATCTGAATGAAGAAAGGCTATCATTATCAGTCTTATATTTCCTGTTTCCCACACTAACAAACAGTAGCTTAGATGGGAATGGACTATGAAAAGATAAAATTTCTTTTTATGCTCGTTAAAAAGTTGCGTAAATGGTTCGATATGCCGATAGACTTTGCTAGCGTCATCTTTACATCTTTCACAAGCTATAGCTCAAGTTTTATTGAAAAAAAAAGAAAACTTCCAGAGATAAATGACCATCTACAATATCTATTTGCCAATTGCCATAATATAGTTTCATCATGTAATCTACATCTTTATTCTTAAAATAGAAAAGCGCTACCATTGTCTTTTAAGATTTATGTTGATCTTACTAGAAGATATTAAGTTTATTTAGCCCATTTGTTTGACATCGCCTCTAAATCCTTTAAATGAGTCCCGTGCAGAAAAGCTAAACACTTGTATCGTCAGCATAAATTGTTACCTCCCCAGTAGGGGAAATATTAACAATATCACTTACATACATTTTAAATAGTAGAGGGCACAATTTTGCTAATAACCCTCTACGATGAAAATACTTTGTAAAGAATTTTTTAACTGATTTGTTTCTTTATCAATCTGCTCTATTTTTTAATGTCTATTTAGCATGTAAGCAGTTCCATGGTTTGACTGATGTCCTCGTACGTCCTGTCAATTTTGGCGTGAATCCACAAGCTCTGGTTCTCCACTCATGTCAATCTCAAAAGCTGCACTCGCCGTTCTGCTGAAGCAAGGGCAGCCAGTCGAGTATTTAGTTGAGCAAGCTCTGCGTTGAAAACGAGGCGGGTCTAATGTAACTACCTATCGCACAGAAATCATCGGCTGCAGGTGAATATTCCACACTCGTATAGAGAGCGCACAGAGTAAAAATAGCATCGCCACCCACCGACTCTTGTTTTTATCAGTATCCTAAAGTAGCCCGCAAAGCTGCTTTATGTCGTGGGGCTGATGTGCTTTCATGAGTATTTTTTCACTGTGTTTGCACCGCAGTACACTTAGACGAGGAAGACACACAATTAGCACGCAATGTGCGTTGTTATTGATCTGACTTTGAATAAAAGAAGTGCGCTCAACAGTAAGAGTCCTACTCCTACGCAGGCTTAACACATCCCCCAAGAGCTCCAAATAGCGTTAGGTGGTAAGTACACGTAAACACTGTTACTACTTTATATGAGCGTCGTATGGTAATAATAGCAAACTTGGATCTCCAGACCAGTTTTTGCCCCTTGGAGGAAATTAAAGCTCACAGAAGAGGACGTAAAAGTGCAAGAAAGAAGAGGTGGGAAAGAAAACGGCTGTTCTTGTTTATAAACCAAAACTTAACTCGGAAGCTTCAACTTCGGGGAAGTGAGAGAAAATGAGAGCTTAGGCGCAGATTGACGCTCGTGAAGGTTCATTGGCAGGAAGCGCAGTTAAAGAAAAAAAAACAGAATGCAGGCCATCAGGCCTTAACGCAATCAATGAAGAAAGCAAGCGCTGTCGAGAGAAACACGATTTCGGGCGTTCTCGGGAGCCTAGTGAGGATTTCAAGCCGCCTGCTGCAACGGGCACAAACGGCCCACTCCCCCACCCGCCGGACGCGGAAGCAGTGTCGGAAGAAGCCCAAGAGATGTGAGCATCCCAGTCCCGCTGCTTCTCCTGGCGCAGCTTCGGCTGATTGGCGAGAGCCGCCTTGGCTCCCCAGTCGCCTCAGGCAGGCGGCGACGGTGTGAGCGCGCGCGCGCTTCCCGACTACAGCTAGAGCGAGTGTACCGAGTTCTGAGTGCCTGCAAGCTTGCTTTTTTCTTTCTGCTCCTCGATATTTCCCCTTTTTAATTCGTGGTTTTTATCTCTCATTCTCTTCAGGTTTGCGTAACAGAGTGATCGTTAGTATAGTACTTGAGCATTATCTTTGTTTTTATACTTGGAATCGCCCCGCCGTGATAGTATATAAGGGCAAAGGTACTCGGCTGCTCACCCGCAGGTCGCGGGATTGAATCCCGGCTGCGGCTGCTGCATTTTCGGTTGAGGCGAAAATCCTCTAGGCTCGTGTGCTTGTGCTCGGATTTGGGTGCACGTTAAAGAACCCCAGGTGGTCAAAATTTCCGGAGCCCTCCACTACGGCGTCTCTCATAATCAAATGGTGGTTTTGGGACGTTAAACCCCACAAATCAATCAATTAGGTAGGATGATTACAGATTTCTGTCGTATCCGGTAAAGCGGTCATCCTGTCATGGTGCTACACAATAACCTTGTCGTTGATGCGCATAACACGTGCGAAGTGCCACGACACACTCACAGGACGAAGACACAGGTGGCGCTTCTACTGCAGAACTTAGCGGGTGGTTGGTAACGCTGCAGGGGCGTACATAAAGTGCTGGAGTCATAACCATCTTGGCCTTTCTCGCTCAGTCGCTATCCCTCTCAGCGTATAACTCTCATTCCTGCTGTGCGAAAAACCAAGAGGACGTATATGAGTTAAATTTCGGAAAATAAAGGGCTGCCATCTCACTTATTTTTAATTGACAAAGGTACACCCGTTGGCAAAATAGGTCGGCACGCGTGAGCGGTGACCCCGATCATATAAAAGCGATAAAACTGCATCGCCACGTCGTCTGACTATAAGCGTCTGTTGACAAAACATCATAATGAACTAGCGCACCCTTTAACATTCGCAGCCATGTTTCCTTAACTTGCTTACAGGAGATTAACCGATTAAATATGGAGTCATGCGTTAGTGGTCGCTTTGTTCAACTCGTTGCCCACTCAGTTCATTTGATGCATCGAGTTTCATACAATGATACCTAGAGAGAAATCTGGTGCTGTGGTCGTGTACCCTCGTGGAAATTATGCGTAGTGCAGGCTTCGGATGGAAACACGTTAGCTATAGAGAACTATCTACGAATCTTCTTACACAGTTTTAGTTTCGTTCTTCGAGCAAGCAGTGTGACTAGAGTGGTGCGGAAAAGGCACTGAGGCAGCGAATTTGTAGTTCAAAGGGGCTTAAGACCACTCTCTTAATTTGCTGAGACGTTGCAGCTTTACAGGTTGAATTTGACAGTTCAAGTGAAGCGTGGTACACTCACCGATGCACATTGCGTCTCATGCCAGTGCATGTTATTGCATCGAGTTCATGTTTGTTTTTTATAAGCGTGTCTTGCGAAAACGCCTTTATATCGACTGAAAAACGACGGTGAAGCTAAGTAGACGCGCAGTCACGCTCCTCTGAATCGACTTCACAACAACACTGCGTTGGGCGATGACCACTTAGACAGACGCACCTGGCATCGCAGCAGACTATTCGTTAAGCGTTTATCACTTAATGCTGTCTTTTTATTTACATAAATAGACAATTTGTCCTTTCGAGGGAAAACAAAGATGTTTATTTTGAAGTATTTTAAATAATCATTCATTACATCTTGATGCCAAACATAACGCAGTGATTGAGCAATGCATACCCTGGTGGTTAAATTTGTCCAGGTTTTACCTCTACGTCATGGTCAAGAAAATATTTTACATACATACAAAATAATGAAGCAAATTTTTATTGTATAAAACTTCCTATCACTTTAGCTTACACTCGGCAAACAAGAGTCACGAACTTTAAGACTGGATTCATCCAAAGTAGATCCCAAGCCTGTACTTTTCATAATTTTCATTCGGGTACAAGGGCCGCTGAAGAAGTCCACGTAGACGCTAGGTATTATTGAAGGAGCCCACGTGGACACTATGATTCCACTCTAGGTATTATTGTATGAAACTCTACGGGGTGGGGCATGGTGGTAGTGAAGGATACGCCACTCGCCTTATCTTTGCCAGAAAGGCGACACGCAGCAGCCAGACCTTCTCATCTTATGTTAGTAAAACTAAGCGTTTTTTCGGCTCAACGCCTGTTCAATATCAGTGCCCTGGTTCGTGTTTCAAGACCACATGGGAGATTTTAGCCATAACGAACATGCGCAGAAGACAACTAGTCATAGGTAAATCAGGTAAAGCGAGCTTCACGTCAACCTTGCCCCCTTTGCGTGACGGATTGGACAAGGAAAGCGCCCTCACTGCAAAACGCTACATGTAATCAGCTAGCTTTCTGCAAGTGAGTAAAACAAAAGCATCTCTGGTAGCGTGAGAAGACGCGCATGCGCACTGCCATGTCTCGATGCCAGACGCTCAACGTCAGACGGCGCTGCGATGCTGTTTCATCTGTTTACGATCACCGCTGGCGGGTCCCGACATGTTTTGCCGACGGGTGTATATATACACCAGAACACAGCGAGCTCAGTGTGTGCTTCCATATTGAAACGTGCATCACGCCATCTGTTGCAAGCGCGGTGAAGCAAGACCTGTGCACTACCACTCGAGCAGACGCTTTGCAAATCAAACGCGAAACTGCACAACCCGAGTGTGGCTGTAAGGATGTTTCGCGCTCTTCCTCTCCTGGAATTTCGAGCTGACGTCGTGTGAAACATAGAGGAGGCATTCCTCGGCAGTCCGGAATGTCAACAGCACGTGAATTGCAGACTACGGATGCAACTTCGTCAGGTACGTACTATTGCGATTGAAAGAAACGCGAACAGGGGGAAGCGTTGCTTTTCGACTAAGTCGCACTGCAGCGCGCCTTGGCTGTGGCAAGGCAGAATCTGTGCTATAAATCAGCGTCAACGTAGCGCTAGAATCTCGCTCCAACTTGCACTCGTCCACTGCATGTGTTTATCATTTGCCACTCATGCCGGGCACTCGGAACACACATGTTGCAAATGTGCCAACTAGAAGGAGATTTTAAAATGCTATGGTGACGCCAACCGAAAGCACAGATTCACCTAGTGAGTCAAGGCATGCTGCAGTTCGACTGAGTTGAAAGCTTTGTTTTTCGCATCGTTCACATCTCTTTGCATCGCTATACTACGCCGTTACAATTGTATAAGTGCGCAGTGCTTGCATCCACTCGTGAGTCATAATGTATCCTATATTACTGGCATGCAGCCTGCGAAAGAATACGGCGGTGATTTGTTGCCCCATACTACACAGACATACTGCGTGCAAATCGCTGTGGTAAAGCGGAACAGCTGGCGTCGCACTTGAGTAAACGCAACAATTATATTTACTCGTACACGTTTACTGGGCTCGTTCTTTTTCCTGCCGATTGCGATTATATCCACTGGCAGTGGAGCGCGGCGTTTTTTTGTTTTTTTGCAGATAGAAATTTGTGCAATCGGAAATAAACGCACCGGCACGATTGCCGCATCATGTTGGAATTTTCACCGAGAGTGTTGAGCAACATATTACGGATACGCTGGTTGTTTTTGCATCCGAAGACGGCGCAGGGGTACCCAGATGACTTCTTGTAAGCTGGTGCAGCGTGAACAGGCGCTTTTCTCACGTGGGTGAGTCCCAGAGCCACTGCTTACAATGCTAGCGAGGCACGCCTTGGCAGTTCAAAGCAAATTCTGGCGTCTGTGAGAGCGAGAGTATACCGCCTAAGGCGCCAGTGTGCAAGATTAGGCGTGCTCTCTTCTATACATTGTTCGGGCGCTTGAACATGGCGAAACGCAACAGCGCAATCAGAACGCTTGTTTATTATTTTTGTTGCACTTATGCTGCTGCACTGTATTATTTCCTCTCTAAACCACTGGCAATGCAGTCTCGAGCAATGATACCTTGACATAGTTGAAAGAGTCCCCGTTACGCAGAGAAAGAATGCGGGTTGGATGATACATCCATTGCTTGATTCGGCCACAGTGATAACGATATTCTTGGCAACAGGGCCAGGGACATAATTGAAATCACTGGTCAGCGAACTAAGCATCACATAGCAAGTCAACTGATCTAAGTCATTACTCGCAGTTACAGCTTAGGAATCCATTACAAGCAAACCACACCTGGAGAGACACCTATGTGGAAACAAGTTCACCTCCGCCATGATGTCATAGAAATTAGCACCAAGTAACATAATCAAGAGTACTCTATGGGAGCAGTTGTGAGGGCACATCATTTCCCAACGCAGCGGAAAGCACATTCGGCGCATGCGTTTTATCTTAAAAACAATCTGCGGTACACCGTGCTGGCTGTCTGGTTGCTTCGCCTTCCTTATTAGCGTTGTCCTTTTTTTTCAGCGCCCATTTTGTTCAAAGTCTCCTAATGTTCCGTTTCGTAGTCATTGAAGCCAGAGGCTACGCAAGGTGTTCTCTCTGCTTATGCTTATCGGTGAGCCACCCTTGCGACAAGTTTTCATGGTCATTGAGCCACGCGTGTTACTTAAATGCAAAGGTTAATTTTTAGCGCAATTTATACGACGAAGGAAATGGCGATACTGCGTCTGATACAATGCTATACGCTAATAATTCGAGCAGAACTGTTACTCTTCTTTTCCACCTTTGGACCGTTGCACGTACTGCCACCATCAGTTAAAATGGCTAAACATTTGGAGACTAAATGGCTACTCTATTCTTTAACCAACAAACATTCTAGCGGTATGTTTGCAACACAAGAAGTCAGGCCCGTAGCCGGAAAGGGGGGCTAGGGCCTTTTTTATTTTCTTGAAAATAGGATGGAGATGTTAAAAACTATAGGTTTTTTTCAAGGCCTTCAACCAGTAACCCTGTCTCTATCGTTCCCTCCCCCCCTCCCCCTGGAAGAAATTCTTGGCTACGGGCCTGCAAGGAGGGCAACCAATATTAGGTAATGCTGTGAATGTGGCGACAGAAAAGAGAGTCACCGAACACTGTCAATTTATGTTCTAGTGCGGGCAGTCCGTAGAACTGTCTATGACTGATTGATGTGTGGAGTTTAACGCCCCAAAACCACCGTATGATTATGAGTGATGCCGTAGTGTAGGGCTCCGGAAATTTTGACCACCTGGGGTTCTTTAACGTGCAGCCAAATCTGAGCACATGGGCCTACAGCATTTCCGCCTCCATTGGAAATGCAGCCGCCGCAGCCGGGATTTGATCCCGCGACCTGCAAGTCAGCAGCCGAGTACCTTAGCCACTAGACCACCGCGGCAGGGCTATTTCATAGACATAAACAATGCTGGTGTTTGGAAGGTAATAAGCAAATTATTCGATTAGTAACTGCCTTTACACGGGCTTGCATTTGAACAGCTTATACGCAGTTGCGATCTGGCATATATACTAATTAGGATGCTGGCTTCCTCTTTAACTTCGTGGGTTTGCATCAACCGTGGTGTGCTTCTTCCGTCTTTCGTTTACAAATACATTACTTATTTTTGAAATATACATATAACAATATTTGAAAATAAGCACTGGGAAGGGCAAAATATTCAACCCATAGTTCGCGCATATACCCGTTATTGTATGCTTGCCTGTGAAGTAAAGGTGGCATTTGCTTCTTCATAGGTGTTGACTATATTCTCGGTGACTACTCTTTGTAAACGTATGCATTAAACTGCTGTTTTCAGTCATGAAAAGCTACTTCAAAGCACTTCTCATTGTCTTCTGTTCGCATGTCTGTTTATGTGTGCTTATGGGTGCTCACGAAATGCCTCTGCTGCAAGTGAGACCTGTAGTGGGGGCATAAACCTCGGGCTCTTTTACTGTCAGGCATGAAACGTGCGATGCGTCGAAAGCTCGCACGCTGTCGATAATTTAATTAACCTCACTCATCTGGCTTATTCTTATTCTAACGAAAGACGACGCTTTTTATTCAGTTTTGATTAAGCAGCATTTCTCTGACGTTGCGGGCGCACCCTCAATAGAGGCTATACCATGCAGAGGGAGTCTCGCGCTCAAAGCGGAACTATTCGAAAGAGAACTCGGTGGCTTTTTTCAGCGCCGTACGGGAATGCTTCACGGCTGCCAAGCAAAGGAGACCTCTTCGTAAATACCTGTCTCCATCCCAAGGAGCCAGCCGCGCGCCAGTGTGCCTAAAAGGCGTGTCAGTTCGTGAGAACTTACTTGAACCTAGAGGCCGGCGTCAGTTCCCTGGAGACACGCGTGCTTCCTCTTTCGCTGCAAGAAGCACGTCTCTTCCGGCGGACTCATTTGGCGACGCGTCGCTTGCACTGTCAGCAGGCCGCTGAAAAACGGTGTCACAAAAAAAAAAAATGCCAAGAAAACCTAGACGCGACTTCATCCATAAACACACCTACAAAAACAAAACAAAAAACGTTGCTCCAGCGTTGACTCCTGCACCGGATCTCGCACGTAAAAACTTGTCTTGGCCTTTCCTTTTGCGTGTGCGTGCGTCTGTGGTTCCGAATGGGGGTTGCATTACGCAGTCGCAGAGCCACTTCTTTATGTGCACATTGCTTAAAGCCTGCGGTTTTTCTCGTCTCTGTGCCACTCTCATTTCGAAGGGTGCTAATGGTCTGT
Source organism: Rhipicephalus microplus (assembly GCF_043290135.1). Classification (NCBI taxonomy): domain Eukaryota; kingdom Metazoa; phylum Arthropoda; class Arachnida; order Ixodida; family Ixodidae; genus Rhipicephalus; species Rhipicephalus microplus. The sequence goes on from NC_134710.1 coordinate 180,251,542, forward strand.
CACTGTGCTGCATCGCCATATACACAGTGTAATGGAACTGTTATGGAACTTGAAGCTGCCCGTAATAAAGCAGTTAATGAGTGCTGCTGTGTTTTTTCAATGATACCCACACACACACACACACACACACACACACACACACACACACACACACACACACACACACACACACACACACACACACACACACTTGTGTGATGTGTTAACGAAGCAAATACTTTATTTGTAATATTCGCCAAAATAACTTACTTTTTTATTTCACTGCTAAGATAAAAAAAATACTGATCTGTCACATCAGCAGGAGCTTGGGACTGCGTTAACGCTTGCACAGATTGGCCCCGCCGCGGTGGTCTATAGGGGCTAAGGTACTCGGATGCTGACTCGCAGGTCACGGGATTGAATCCCGGCTACGGCGGCTGCATTTTTAATAGAGGCGAAAATGCTGTAGGCCCGTGTTCTCAGATTTGGGTGCATGTTAAAGAATCCCAGGTGGTCAAAATTTCCGGAGCTCTCCACTACGGCGTCTCTCATAATCATATGGTGGGTTTGAGACGTTTAACCCCACATATAATCAGCTTGCACAGAGCGATGTCTGGAACGAAACTATATTATATGACTGTTTGCTGCTAGTGTTCCTATCCTCTTTTGTGCAGTTGTACTGCGCGCTTTAATTCTGAACTATAAACCTTCTCACGCTGTCCTCCCGCTGTCTTGTTACTTCCTCCTTTTCATATATTTCGTTCACTACCTATGTTTCGTTACGCGAGCTAGGGCTGATAACATTATCTCAAGGGTTCAACTTAATTTTTTTTTCAATGGCCCAGAACCATTTTCAATTTGCCATTCCTTTTTTTCTTTTTTGCAGTTTTTCCTTGTTTCGCTTCCTGGTCAGTCGAGAGATAATGGCAAACTGAAAGAGGGTTATTCGCGTCATAATGAAGCCGGCAAACTGAACAAGGCCATACTGAGCAGTGCTATAGCTGTAAAAGTGACATTTAGTGTAATTGCTTCAAATTTTGTCAAATTATTGCGCGCTTACCCCTCAACGACTTCTTTATCATTCAATCATGAGAACTTTTCTATTTATCTTTTCTTTTTGCACCATCTAAAACAAGCAACAAACTGTCAATCCAACAGCTCTTCAGTGCACTGCGCGGAAGTTCGCTGTATAACTGTTTATGATATCTACATATTTCTCTTTATGTTTGGTATACTTAATGTTTTATTCCTCAACTCCGGGATAAAATTAGGCTAACGCAACCTTTAGCTCATGAAGTATCGCTTATTTGAGAGATCGTACGTGAACTGGGTGCATTATGCTCGCAGCTGACACGTTTGAGGCGACCCATATCCATGCGAAAACGGTAAGATGACCCCTTTTCGCAGCTACGGTCGTGCTTCGTTGCAACACATTTTTGACGATGTAATGCCTGGGCATTTAAAAAGACGATTTTGAACAGTGATCGTTTCACATACCAACGCGGTTGATAGGTCGCACGGATCCTTCTACCAAAAAGTTATTCGTTGCTGGCTTCGTTTCACAAAGTTGTGGATTTTGAATCGCAATTAGCTTAACCATCCAGGAAAATGCTCAATTGTTGGGAGGTATAGCTAATGGTATGCAAACGGCACTTGGCGGCATATTACGAGCAATGGTTCTTGCTTACAAACAACTTCTATATTGATGACAGAATTATGTCTAATGCAACGGAGCACGAGGAGGAAAGAGAGGCAAGGAGATTAACCAGACGCGCGTGGGGTTAACTACAAAACACGAAGGGAAGAGGGTATTTATGGATAAATAAAGCAAAAGATGTCAGGGTACATGTGTGCCGGTTCAATATACATCTACAAGCGATCGCTTAACCAGGTCGATTTTTAAATGCGGTATCAAAGCCTACGTTCTTTGCTGACCTGCGAGGCGAAAATAGAGCATTTGTTTACTCGCTCGACATCGTAAAAAATCATTTGAATTTCAAATGCGCTTGATTATCTTCTTGCGCCTGTACAAGTAATCTCGACACATATTATTTTACTGCAAAATTGTGAGCAACGGGCTCGGAAACCGAAGCTATCCTTGGTATAACTTTGCCATTCTGTTGACTGGTCTCGGAGATTGTTAATCTGCCTCATCCCGCGCATTTACCAACTGTTGTTTTCTCTCTCTCTCTCTCTCTCTCTCTCCCTTTTGCCCCCGCATCTCTCTCATCTTCTTTAACTCCACTCACTCCACTCACTTTAACTCCACTCAATGTTCATAAACTGAACAACTGTTCAGATGTTCTTCATGTGCCTTTTCTTTTTTTTTCGTTTGTATTGCCTGCCATTTAAACAATTTCAGTTTATTTCTTCACGTGACTCATAGGTAATCCATGCGTTGTCATTGAAATACCTTTTCAGTGGGTGCTTTCAGTGGAAGTGAAAATTCCCAGTCATAAGGGCCCACTTGAAGGCAATTCATATTTTAAAAAAATGTTTAAGCAATTAGGCTATTCGGTGGTCTGGTGAGACATGCAGGATTTCTCAGACAACGGCTTATGTGCCTAGCGTGCATGAGCCCTGTGAAGCCTTTAACCTGTCTAGGGTGCCTTATATAGTTACAGGAAACTAGGCACTAAGCCGAAACAGCGTGCACAGCGTAGACGTAATTACGGTAAGTGCAATTAATTCACACACGTTCAGAGCTGGCTGCCGGTATCACCGGCGCAAAGTTAGAGTATCTACACTGATGGCTGCCCTGACTTCTGCGGACGTTCAGTGTACGTGATCCTCGCATAATATTCTTGCGGCATTTTTTTGCAGCCCGTACAGTCGAATAAATTGTCAAACGGGCTTTTGTGTCAGTAAAAGAGCTTGATGTTTCACCGCAGTACACGTCATGAACAGCACTATACTATGCCTTTAGAGATAGCGAGAATTTTTTTTAAGCCAAGAAAACACCAGTTTTGGTATGAAAATCAACAAAGCGTCAAGGTTTTTTTTTTCTATTTTTTGCTGCTTCGCGAAACACTGTGTTGAATATCAAGTTCAATTAAAAGTAAAGCTTCTGAACACCTTGCAAGCTACTGATACGAAAAAAAAAGCGACGCCTGTTCTGTCATTTTTTTTATTTTACTATCTGACAACATTGGTCGACCCAATATTTTTTTATACGTTTACATTTACTCTGAACAGAAATAGTTCCTTTGTCTTAAGCGATGCGGTAGTATTCATGCGTAGCATGAGCCGGCCCATCCTGCTTTTAAGACAACGTTCAACCATATCCTCCTCGTACATGAAGTTCTTTATTTTTGTTCTTGGTTCTGTAAACAAAAGGCGGTCAGCAACGTTTTCGCAGCACATATCACAAAGCGTCGCTTTAAAGGCTCTGAAAACGATGTTGCGGCTTTATCGTACGCTAGCGTGGTTTCAGCGTGTTTTGATTTCTTCACGAACGAAAATGTCCTCGTTGAAAAAATAAAGAGGAGCGAGAGCGTTATTTAACGTTTCACGCGGCAATTTCTTTGTTCGCCTAGAGTGTTATCGTGCTTATGGCGCCACCGCCGCCGGCGATTCACTGGTCTTGAGAGCAGATTCGAGCTCTTTGGCTGCGCCGCTTCTTCTGAGGGCAGTGGGGACTCAAGCCTTAGGTCGATGAGTGCACATCCATATGGCGTTGGTTCTAAGTTAGCGCAAACGTGAACCGTTATCTCTAGGTTTCACGTACAAAGGAGTCGATGTATAGCATCACCCGGACATTATGATTGGCTGTCTTTTTTTTTTGCCTTCTTGTTCTATTTGTGGTGCGCTCGTTAACGCCAAGTTAATGCGGTGTATACCCCTAGATAGGAATAATTTCGCTGACGTCGGAATTGTCGTAATCAGCTGAATATTTTGTTGATGAACTTTGTATCAGCGTGCTGTTTTCCTTATTTGTGTGTGATTTTCCTATTTATTTATTTATTTTCTCCAGGACGTAAAAAATATAGCACCCGATGTGTTCCTTTACTTGATGTTTCAACAGCAACTCGTTGAGTAGAGAAAATAGTAGAAAATTAGTCATTCAAAAGCATAGTTAACCAGTTTTGCGTTAGTTATGTTATAGTAACAAAACGTTCGTCAATGCTCTGCATGGTTGGCTTAGGGGGTTTAACGTCCAAGGCTACTCAGGCTTTGAAAGGCGCCGAAGTAAAGGACTCCGCATAATTTCGAACACCTGGGATTTGTTTCAAAGTGCCAACTATACACAGGCCTCTAACATTTTGCCTGTATTGAAATGCAATCACCACGGCTGGTATCTCGTCTGTTTTGACCTCGTTTGCTTGCTGTAGAGTGGTTGAGTATAGTGCACCACAGCTACTTCATTTCTCTGTATACGTCCTGCACAACACACGAAGGCGAAATCACAAAGAAGTGGTTACACGTAAAGAGAAACGAAGAAGTAAAAAAAAAAAGACGTGGTATTGAACCCTCGTCTTCTGGGTCAGAAGCCAACCGCCGATACACCACGGCAGCCCTATAGTTCTGCATCGTTGTCGGTAGGAGTGCCTCCTAAATGTATTTAGAACTGATGAAGGGACGCCTTTGCAATAAATTTGCTCTCCTTTTGTCTGACGCCAGCAGTTTCTTTTAATTTACTTTGTGGCCAGCGCTGAATATGTGTCGCAATTCACTCTTGTTAATGACAAGACGCACTTTACGTTATTACATTGTGAGGCAACTTGCTTCATTAATATGCAGTTTTTAATCCTTATTGGGTTGTATCTGTATATATGTAGACGCTTCGTTTTTCTAGCTTCTGTTTTCAATTCTAATAAAATGATTCGCTATGTCTGAAGAGATGCAAAATACCTAATTATAAAGAATCAATATGTAGTATCCTCTCGGTAGCAGGAAACCTTTGTTTTATGTGATATTCTCTATACGCGACTCATCAGACATCGCAAGGGCATTAAGCTGGACAAAATCTTCAAGTTTAAGACCGTAAAACTAAGTACGCTATTTCCAATCACTGCGTTTCCTCGTTTTCTTTCGCCTCGCTTACCCACACATCCAACACCACAGCAACTTTCTGTTGTTTCCACCACGCTAATTCAGCGAGGTCGCCAAACTCTGGTCACAGCCGTCTTCACACTGTGTCGGTGAAAACAGTTCACTTCGTATCAAGGGCTTCCAGGACCGCAGTGCGACAGAAGTCGAGGTTGTTTAGCCACTACGCGAACGACACCACCTATAGCGCACCCTTTTATAAGGCGCGTTAGTAGAAATTTTCGCGATGTATCAGCGTCATCGACCACGTAATTGCCCAACATGGTCGAACATGGATGCCGACTGTCGTCTTGGCCCACCGACTATCGTGTGGGTGCGAGTAATGAGTGCGCTCATTAGGGCGTCGCAGCTTCGGCGCCTTCTCCGATGGAAGGCACCATGAGGCTCGCCCCTGCACGTGCGGTTTTTCCGGGAGCACGGGTCCCTCTACTAGTGAATGGACGTGACTCCGTCGCGCGAGATAGCAGGCCCCATCGATTTCATCGATTGACGCTAGCGGACTCTGAACCGCGATCGTCCAAAAGCTTCACACGTCCTCGACGCGCGGGGCCCCACGGACGGTTTGCAGCTGCAGCCCCGCTGTGGAGGACACTGTGCTTTTCTCCGAAACGGCGCCGCTGTCCCTTCTGGCAGCTATAGAGGCGCAGATATGCCACAGCCTGAGTCACGTACAAACTGTGTCGGTGAGGTCGATACTTTGAACTGGGGCGTAGTGCTCGTTGCCCGAACAACCCTCTACGATTCGGAGTCGTGATGATCCTGGCTGCCCCTGTTAAAGACAGCTTGTTATGGGTACGATGCGTCTAATAATGATCGCTATGGAGCTCGAAAGACAACAGTAGAGGGTTCAAAATCTTTGCAAACACGGACAAAGCGTTGGCTTTGCCATTCTGTCCGTGTTTACAAATGCTTTTCAGTGCAGCTTCGCATATCCGCACGCCTCCTCTTTCCCAATATATATATAGAGAGAACGCGCTGCTACGCGAAGCTGCGCGCCCTCTGTCTTCATAGGAAGAGGGCAGGACGCCACGTCATAAAGCCACGCGCTGATCCACTGCAACGCGCACGTGAGGTCAGGCGTTTCTTCTTACGTGCTGAAAATATGTTGCTAATTCATTGATTTGATGTAAGATTGACATGATTAAGCATCTGTCGTGAAAAAAAAACATCAGAACGTGCTTCATATTTGCCGAACGTGGCATTCTCAAAGAAATATCTACGATCAGCAGTAATAGTCTATAGTTTGCAAATAGGAGGGATGCTGGACCAGAAATTTCTGCAAGGGGACTTGTCTTTTTCAAGGCTACTTGACTTCAAGCAATCTTCTTGCAGCGTTAAGAAGGCAAGCGCGCCTCTCGAAACATGGGCTCCAGCACCCCCCCCCCCCCCCCCCTATTTGCCATTTTTTTATCACGAGATTTCTGTCGTCAAAATTTCAACGCGAACATTCGGGTGAGTGAGTGAGTTGATATTGTCGGCGTCTGTGATATTGATTGAACTTTAAAATTTAGGGTTTGACATTGAGCTAAACGAAAAACGAGTATATACAGATGTACCATACTATTTCTTTTCTTCAGTTTTCTCTCCACCACCGCTTTTAGCTGCAAACCTTGACAAGCGCAGCGAACACACGTATACTTTTATGCAAACCGCAGATTAGTGCACACACGAACACAGACACACATGCACTACCGCGTAGATACTCAGGCATACGATAATCTGTGTTCAGGAATAGAGGTTAGAGTGGAGAACGGAAAGAAAAAAATGGCGGAGATGTTCGGCAGTCCTAGCGCACGTTTAGGGCTCTAGCTGTGCGCCGGACTTTGATTTGCGATACTGTTCGCTGCATAATAATAGTCTTGTGAGTCCTCCCGTTACCACCGTGCACACTCGAGCCCTATACCGATGCGCTCGACGCAGAAGAAGCAGAAAGATGTCCTTGGAGGCTGCAGTGGCGTATACCTCGCTTCCCAGAAGGCTGCCCATCTATCTGCGAAGGAGGAGCACTCGCCTGCTCTGCAGCTTCCACAGCCAGCGGAAACCATCGTGCGACATAAACTTGAACGAAAAAAGAAAAATTCAGAGACAAGGACAGGCAAAAATTGCATTGTCTGGGCACCCTCCATTCGTATATCATCGTCCGCAACAATTCAATATGATGCGTCGTCTGTCGCGCTCTCGTAAGAAATGATGCCCGACTTGCGCCATCGTTTTATTGTTATTTTTACCCCAATCTTTACAAGTGGGAATTACCATAATGCTTTCGGCGAAGCGCTTCTTCGAATCGCTCTAGCGAAACTTTGCTGTCGCTTGCAGGCCGCTACCCATGGCCGCGACACCTTTAATGTATTGAGCAACGTATAGTGGAGGCTTTCAGAGAAGAACGGTCCAAAATAAATTCTGTCTGCGGGAAAACTTACGGTTGCATCTGTTTTCACAAAAACGGACATCGTTCATTTATCAGCTCGACTTACACTTATGTAAGCTGAATATATTTTGTTCGCTACAGCGCATATAAATAACAGAGTATGAAGAAGATAACGAAATAGTGTCTGTGGACAGTGCAGAAATTTCGTACATGGCCTGGTGTTTTCTGTCTGTCAGTAGTTGGTATATAGTATTCACTGTTACAACTTGAAGAATTATGATACCGTAATTTACTTGTTCACATCTAGAACGATCAAGATGAAGGTGCAGCTTCCACTTAGGTTTGTGTCTTTACTGTCGGGCTAATTAACCTTTCAAAATCTCTTGGGTTGTTCCTTACTTGTACTACAGTACCAATTTTCACCCTAGTTTTCATTGATAAGTTTATAAGTGGTGCATGGGCAAGCGAGGGGGTTGGGAGCAGTGTTCTTTGTAGTCCAGTGTTCTTTTCCTTCAGTGACTCTGACATATTGATTGCTGTCTTGTTAAGTCACATAAAAAAAGCTGCAGCTATAATCTGGCTGTTCACGTAAGGACATCTGCTGAACGCCAATATTGACTTGCGAACGTGGCCTCTAGCAGAGCCGATTAACGTGGTGTGGCCACTTTAATGAATAAGAAAGCAAGCATACGCAGGAAATGTTCCACGATGGTGAACCGAGTGTCTCCTGTGACGTTCACTGCACCCATCTCCACAGGCGCACAAGTCTACTTTATCGCATGGTGACTAAAATGTTACCATTGCGTCGCAAAACTAGCCTCATTAACAAAATTTATTAGCAGGCAAAAAAAGTTAGGCAAGAAAAACGTGGTCGCATGCAGCATATCAGCATTTAACGTGATACACAAGCAACAGTTGTTGCGGAGACTTTGTGGAAGCTCTTCGAAAATGAATTACAGTGAAACTTATGGCGACTTGTGCGAGCCGGCCAGTGGGTTCTTTTTTTATGAGTTCTCCTACGTTTTTGTATGAATATTTCTCAAGTTCAGTCGCATTTTATGCTTAGCGTTCTCATTAATGAACTATTTCTTGCTGCTTCTTGTAACAATATTTACTTTTCCTTACTCATTCTTTTTTTAACATTCGTTAGTTGGGGATAACACTGACATGAGCATAGGCGGTGCCTTCTTTTATGCTTCCAACCACCCCTTTTCTATACGATTGAACATGCCAGTTTCTAACATCAGCACGTGTATCGACCAAAGCTCCATGACATCGCCACTGTTGTTGGCAGGAGAAGCATTCTACGAGGCGAAATATGTGGTATTGTGCAAATATTACGCCACAGAGAGAAAATATTACATAGCCACATTCTCTAAACTATAGCCCACTAAACGTTAACACTACACAAGAACTCGCAAGAGCTAGGAATCACACTAAAAAGATAGAAGTCGTTTTAATAACAATATTTTTGTGGCAAAGCGGTGTAAAAACAAGGTGTAAAAACTGCAACGCATTTTTTAGTGCGTGAGAATATGTGGCGAGTTTTTCACTAATTTTGTTGACAAAATTGTGTTTGTTACGCAAGCAAAAGGTTTGGGATTGGCTAACTCGAATTTGGGATAAAATCAACCTAATTTTGCGGGTGATAGAACGTCGGCAACATACGTGCCAGCTTGGAGACTAGTGTGCAATTTCTTTTACCAACCTAACATTGCAGCCCAACGCCGAACTAGAAATATTCGTCGCGGAAATGCTTGCTGCACGTGCGTGCTGTAGTGATGGCTGCTTACCAGCTCTAAGTTTTGCAATATACGTTTCACGCAACTTTTCATCCTTCGTACACGTATGAAGGCTCACTCCTGGCTCCGTTGTGTACGTCTTGCACTGCGGCACCGAACGGTTGCCTTCCTCATAAGGCCCTTTTCAAGGCAGCAACTGCATATCGTAGTGCTGTAAAGTGTTGTAGAGCCCACACATAAACTTCAACTTCAATTTCAACTTCAGCTTTATTCTTTCTTCTAGTACAAACTAGAAACGTCCTCCAGGGCTAAAGGCTGCCGTCAGTGGCTTCACTGGGCCCGGGAGGCGTTGAACATGACAGCGCGAGAACATAAACATTTTAGTAAAAAAGAAATTTGAAGCTCAGATGCATGATTAATAGATGTTGAACATTTGATGATACACATATAGTACTCAAACAAAGTATGATCATTTTTTATATCGTTATATATGAATATGCTCCATACATGCTTATATGTTAGTGAAATACATCTTCGATTTCTCGCGAGATAATTTAGTAGCGTGAACAAATCTAGAATTACGGATAAATTGTGTTGAAGGGATCGCAGCTTATATTCAGTGCGAAAACGTGGTACAAAACAAGGTTCAGGTCTTCTTAGATGCACAGGTAGGTCGTGGTGTTTCAAGGTTACTAGGGATACAAAAACATCACTCTATTCCGTCTTTCAAAAATAAAATATCTGCAAAACACGGTATTAGTAGTACCAATCTACCCGAATGATTTCGTATTTTGGGGACAATGTTTTTGTTGTGGCCCGGGGTTCGATATTTGCAATGTGCCGGAGAAGTGTCTTGTGTAATGTAACTATTTTATCTATGTTATTTCGTGTTATGGTCCCCCATTAAACTGCAATAATTAAACTGCGAGGTGAATAATGTGGTGTGGAAAGTGGCAAAACACCCCACTAAATGAAAACCCCAGTGAAGGTAAACACTGAAATTGGGCGTTCCGTCCGCTTCGGTGTTCCCGAGGTAGACGACACCGCCCTTGTGACAGTGAGATCCTCCATTACATGTCATGCCGACGGTGACGCTAGCTTATACAGAGGTGGGCCTTGCCACCAATTTGTCTCTAATGATGACTAAGGCTTATTGCAATCATGTATCACACGAAAATAAAGCCAGCATCCACAGGATTGGAAGGGCCGCAAATTTCCTGCTTTTTGTACGTTTTGCGTGACGTACGAAGATGTTGCTTAGAGGACTATCGTGTGGAATGACTGCCAAAGGAGGCGCCGAGTTCTGCAGCCCGAAGCGTCGTCTCAACCAAGCGCTACACTGCCTTCGACAGCTAACCCAATTTCACGTCTACGCCTGAGCACGGAACCACCACTGTGAGATTGGCGCTACGGTTCGTTAGGCGGTGGGACGCGTCGCCTCTTTGCGTCCTTCTTGGTGGCATCCTTGCGGGACTGGCCCTGCCTACCTGCCGGGCGTCTTCCAATTTGTGTCTGGCGCAGCGTCACCCTTCTTCTTCTTCTGCGCAGACTCCGCCGCGGTTAAGCGTATCACTCATCCCCCGAAGAGTTTCGTGGGTTTCCTGCACCCTTGCTTTTCTTCCGGTGACATCGACGCCTTCCCAACCCGAGAGCTCTTATTGATTGTCGATAACGCGTCAAGTGTCAGAACGCGGCGTCTGGGAAAGAAACGCACTCTCTTACTGGGCATACTGACGCGAAGAGCGGGAGGTGTGCGATAACTCGATTTATCAGACAAGATATTATCAGAAATTAGTGGCTAGAATCACTATATCCTGAGATATCGTTTATTGACCACGCTTCGTTGGTTGCTCTGAGGCAAACAGCCGTAAACTTCAATGTATGATCACGCAACTCACATATCTCTTCTTCTCGCTGTGCTGCCAAAAATAGTTGATGTTATGTTTTTACTTTTTTTACTCAATTGTACTTTTGAAATGGGTGTCGTAATGATTTTCTGAGTTTTTTTTTTTAATATCCGTTCGCGTGTTTAAAAGCCTGCAAGTACAGCATGCTGAATTCCCTCTAAATAGCTAAAAATTTTCCCTAGATACCATCGGTGATCGTAAAAGCGTTCTCTCCGCAGTGTAAACATTTGGGCGAAGTAATATTGTTTTACAAAGAGATGAACTGAGAGCGCAGTACTAACACAGACCGTATATCTCTTCAAGAACATTTTAACAGCAAAACATTTAAACTATAGCCATAATTTGCGGGTGCAGCCTGCGAGAAATTGATCATCGTCATAAATGGGTATGTGCCGAAAAAACTGGACAAATAACACTACTCATCATCGCTCCACTATCAAAGGAGAAGGCTACAGTTAGCCTAAAAAATGACTGTGAAGCGATGGTGGTGAGCGGGAGGCCCCGAGTACGTACAACGCGAAAATACTAGGTAACGGGAAATGCAATGGTGGCTGTGAGAAGACTGCGAAGAGTGAAGGCCTACGCCGACGCCCGCAAAACTGTGGGAGCAGCTAACGCCTAGTTTTAGCTCTAATGTATGTTTCTGGTAATTGCTAACAGAGTAAAGAAAACATTAGAATTCAATCAACCAAAGGAACAAGCAGGATTTCGAACAGGCTACTCAACAATTGACCACATTCATACAATCAATCAGGTAATAGAGAAATGCTCAGAGTATAACCAACCACTATACATAGCCTTCATAGATTACGAGAAGGCGTTTGATTCAGTAGAAATATCAGCCGTCATGCAAACACTGCGAAATCAGGGCGTAGATGAAGTATATATAAACATTCTGGAAGAAATCTACAGGGGATCAACTGCTACCATAGTGCTTCATAAAGAAAGCAACAGAATACCAATCAAGAAGGGTGTAAGGCAGGGGGACACAATTTCCCCAATGCTATTTACCGCGTGCTTACAGGAGGTTTTCAGAAGCCTAGAATGGGAACAGTTAGGGATAAGAGTCAATGGAGAATACCTTAGTAACCTGCGCTTCGCCGATCACATTGCATTGCTGAGTAACTCGGGGGACGAATTGCAACTCATGATTACGGAGTTAGACAAGGAGAGCAGAAAGGTGGGTCTTAAAATTAATCTGCAGAAAACGAAAGTAATGTACAACAACCTCGGCAAGGAGCAGCGCTTCGAGATAGGTAATAGTGCACTTGAAGTTGTAAAAGACTATGTCTACTTAAGGCAGGTAATAACCGCAGAGCCGAACCACGAGATTGAAGTAACTAGAAGAATAAGAATGGGGTGGAGCACATTCGGCAAGCACTCTCAAATTATGACAGGTAGATTGCCACTATCCCTCAAGAGGAAGGTATATAACAGCTGTATCTTGCCGGTACTTAGCTACGGAGCAGAAACCTGGAGACTTACAAAGAGAGTTCAGCTTAAATTGAGGATGACGCAGCGAGCAATGGAAAGAAAAATGGTAGGTGTAACCTTAAGAGACAAGAAGAGAGCAGAGTGGATTAGGGAACAAACGGGGGTTAAGGATATCATAGCTGAAATCAAGATGAAGAAATGGACATGGGCAGGGCATGTAGCGCGTAGACAGGATAACCGCTGGTCATTAAAAGTAACTGACTGGATTCCCAGACAAGGGAAGCGGGTTAGGGGGAGACAGAAGGTTAGGTGGGCAGATGAGATTAAGAAGTTTGCGGGTATAAACTGGCAGCAGCAAGCACAGGACCGGGTTAACTGGCGGAACATGGGAGAGGCCTTTGTCCTGCAGTGGACGTAGTCAGGCTTATGATGATGATGATGTATGTCTCTGGAGTTTGGAAATTCGTGTCGCGTCTGTGATTGTGTGCAGTTTAACACGAGCCTCTCTGTGCTGAAAATCAGTGAAGAAAAAAGTTAGCACAAGCTTAGCAATGGCCTAGAAGGAACGTGTGAAGAACCTGCACCACCTAACTAAGGCATACGATAAAATGTTGAAGCAACCATATAAGTCTTTAAAAATTTTCCAGTTTCGCTTTTTTAAGTCCCTAGTGCAAGTTTCACGAACTTTATTATTATTATTATTATTATTATTATTATTATTATTATTATTATTATTATTAATATTATTATTATTAATGAGCATAAACTGGTCTCTGTCTATTTATTCTTCAGCAGCTGTTAGTATTGCGCCACCAGTTCATCCCGAAATGTTGTTCGTACAAATGTGAGATATTGACACTAACGGCATCTTATCTGAAAATCACATGACACAGACTGAAGACGCCATTACAAATTGTGTTGGCTAGCGGTCACAATCTCAGTGTTGATACCTTCTTTTTCGAGACGTTTCCCCAATGTCTCTTTCTGTTACTGCAAATCAGAAAGCCTACCTCACGACTTTATAATGTTTACCAAAAGTTTAGGCGATTCATTAGCAAAGCTGGCACATGGATTGGTTGTCAATATATTGACCCAAGTGTACGCTTATAACTTTTTATGCAATGCGGAAGGCCTAGGCGAACAGCAGAATGATACGAAGATGAGCAAAGTAGGCGAAAGCAGGCGCAGTCGATTAGCACAAACATAAAAGAACGCATCGATCGACGCATGTGCAAAATGCAAACAATTAGAAAATAGGAACGAGGAAGCGTGCCGAGAAAAGCAGCGGTGCAGAGGAGCACGAACGAAATTCGATGGGAACTCGGCAGTCATGCGCAAACTAAAAAAAGAGCCTATGTGCGGCGTTACCTCCAACGACCTTCTCATAAGCTCAGTTGCTCGAGCAGCAAAGCAAGGATGCTGAAGTAAGCAGAGAGAACAAGCACGCTGTGCCGCTCTCTTTTCGATACGTCGAAAGTGAGCCGCCCAATACCGATGATTGGGCGGAAGCACACGTATCCCGAGAGGGGCACCTAAGCGACCCAATAAATTCGCAGACTGTGCTAATCCAGGGCTGTGCGTTGCGTACACCATCGGGCCGTGGCCGTGTTCTCATCGGCCATGGCAGCGGCTCCTGTATCAATAAAACATGGCAGACGGCTCTTCGCCCAGCCTCGCAACATCATCATCGTGTTCGCTGGGCTTGCTTGAGGCACACACACCGGGTTGCATACAGGTTGGCATTCCTTCTTTCTGAGGTCGACCTGCAGAGCAACAGAAAGGGCAATTCTGCTTGCACCATCTGAGGCCGGCTGTTGGCTTCTGCACGATGCCCTCATTTTCACGCAGTTGCTTCTAAAAGGCAGGACTTATAAACATCGTTGTTGGTCGTTCGCGGCTATATTGATCGGCGAGCACGTCCTTTTCACTAGCCCCTTTATGAGCACGAGCTGCTTAGTTAAGGCCGACCGTGAGGCGCATGATGATAAAGGTCTTCGTTCGTTGAACTAGTCAGGTTTGTCTTGTTTGCTATGCTCGGTATGTTTGTTTTGTTTGTTAACCATACTACTTAACCCGAGGGATCACTTTACCGAGACTGGTACAACGCTACAATTCCTTGCTTGATGGCTGGATTCTGTTCCTTTTGTGTCACCCACTACTATTGGCCGACCCGAGAAACGTCGCACATTTAAACCAGCTCTGAAGGTCTCAAAAATTCAAATTCTGTATGAACTGCTTCGCCAAAGCGAGGCTTACCTTCTCGCATAATCCTTCACGATGGGCTTGGGTGACCTCCTAACAAGGGGCCTCACACTCTGCAATGATTCTGTTTATCTCTGATTCTTGTTCCACGTATTGGTATGCCTGCTGGCGTTATGGGCTTGCACTATGCTTCTTTTATCGCCTGGGTCAGCGGAGGAACTGACGTGATCGGTTCAGCGCATTGTCGTTTGGAAAAAAAATTATCGGCTTCACGCATATGTGGCGCAACATTTCTTACCAGTGGAAGAGACGTGAAGGAGGACTGCACCGCTAACTGTGACGGCATTAAACAGCTTAACTGAACAATAAAAATGAACATAAACTGAAGACGTACCTTACAAATAAACGGTCCAACTAAACAATTATTATATGAAGTAAGTTATTTTAAATACTGGAGGGATTCAACACAGAACATTAAGCAACAAATTCTGTAAAATCAACTAGCGTACAGTACAAATTAAGATGCTTGATCTTAAGGGAGAAGTAATGCCGGTAAATTAAGCTTCCATACTACGATATCATTATAAGGACTACAAACACTGCATAGGGTGTTTCAACAAATGTGTCCGAAATCCTAAAAAAATCTGGGAAATGTGAAAGTACGTTTGATGTCTTGACAACTACTTTTTTCCTAAGCCACAGGCATCTTTAGATAACTAACGACATCACTTCGGGCAGTACTTGGTAGTTACATTACTTTACTTTTTGTTTAGAAAAATGAAACGCTTTCGTCAAATTGGAAGAATGTAGTCCTCCTTGCTAAGAACCCGTTGCAGATTAGAGAATTAAAAAAAGCAGCCTCCGGTAATACGTGCTACGTAATGAAATTTACCCAAAATCGGCTACCAAACCGCAACAGAAACACGAGCTGCCGTATTCTTCTGAGACGTCCAGGATGAGGGGCTATCAACTGATCGCTTTGTGTGGATTTGCCGGCTGCACGTGCAATAAGTGAATCGACGTCCTTTATGCGAATAAGCCATTGCCACTTTGAGATTTCAGAAAAGTGGCCTGTAGTATAACTTAAAATAATTGAATTCACACACACACACACACACACATTATATATATATATATATATATATATATATATATATATATATATATATATATATATATATATATACATACACGTCGTATTTGCATTTTTCTTCCCCATGGATAACTTATTTTTTAACTTATGTATAACCTGAGCGCTTTTTGCCAGTATTCTTCCGTCGACCCACTTTTGAACGTCGAGGCGAATAATTTCGTAGTGCATATCTTTATAAAGTCTTGCTAGCTTTATTAGCACACATCCGTGAGTTCTCGCGCAGCAATATGCTGGGGATGAAACTGTATCGCGGGAACTGAACGAGGCAAAGAGGCGATGCGGAGTACCGTAAAGCCGCCCACTTGCGTGTTCTGCGGCGAAAGAACACCGCCGCCTTATGCACTTTAAAGGAATCATCTCAAAAGGTGATGGGATTTGACGCAAGCCTTTCGCTTTCGAGATTGGAAAACTAAACGCGAGAGTTATAGGGGAGCGACAAGCCGAACATAACTCACGCCGTCTTAGCTGATGAAATAAATAAAATGGAGGAAAGAAAGCAGAAAAAGATAGTTGCATGAACAAAAATCAAGGTTTCCTTTTGTTAATGATACATATTTGGCAATCGCATTGAATTTCTCAGGTTTCTCTGTTCTTTTTATATTATTATTATTATTATTATTATTATTATATTACTTGTTTTGCATAGATTAGAAAGCGTGATGCTCTAAAAAACTGTTAAAGATAGACCGGTCGGGGCTCGGTGAGCTAAAGCAATAGTTCCAATTGAAATACCTTTTGTTACCCGACTCAACGAAGCTCTGTTTTGGAGGGAGAAAGAAATCGGACCACTCACTCGCACGGGTGATTACTGAAGTGTCTTTGACTCACTAGAGAAAATACGTCACTAAGAAAGTGCTTCTTTTTCTCCTCTTCCGGCATTGCCTTGCACCCATTCATATATATACTTAACTAAGGTGTCATGAGACGCAGTATTTTTAAGTCTTTCACCTGCGCAGTGTTTCAGCAAGATTAAACGTGCAAATGAGGGATAGTAAAAACGGGATACGAAAAGCGTAATTATATAAGCATTGATTTGGCCGAATCAGGAACTGCATTCACAAAAACCCCACTTGCGTAAATGGCGTTGGGGAGTTGTCCTCGCTATGCAATCGTCTCTACGCCACAGGTCACTTTTCTTCTTTTTTTTCGTGTGTATTAAAGGAGTACATGCCGCATTTCGGTAATTACGTTTTCGCATGACAAAAACAAGACTAAAATCATTAGGAAGGTTCGAAAAGCCAAGCACAAACACAGTAATATGTATTTAAACAAATGTTTCCTAAGTTCTACACGCGAGTTGGGGAAACCACTGGGGTGATCCAGTGGAGGCTGACGAGATAACCCAGTTTAGTAAACAAGTGAAAGTGCACAGTACATTTCGGGAACACGCAGGTGATAGTTATTCACATGTGTGCATAGTACAAGAAGTAACAAAAAGCGCGCATAAGGTACACGTGTACAAAAGTGGCAAATTTATATATTACCAGACGAAGCACGAGGAACCACGGCCACGTATACAGTTAGTGCGCGTCTTATATGTAGTGGCATCTTCTGCCACTCTATTAGTGACCATGTGCCAAATGTTTATTTTTATTTTTATTTTTATTTTTGTTATCTCTCTTCTTTCTTCTTTGTTCAGCATGCAGAAGCTCGCACTGTGTGAGTTGCTGTGCAGCTATTCTAATTTGCAAAGTATAGCCTTCTACGCACACGAAGTACACAAGAATAATTCGTCTGCATTCATATTTACCATGCAAGACCTCGGGCCAAATTCATAAAGCTTTTCTTCATAACCATTCCTTTTTTTATCCTATGCCTACTAGCTTTTAGCACCTTTCCTTTCCCCTGATTACGTGGTATTACGGGGAAATAATGAAGCAAAAGCAGGTTGACACTGTAGTGGTTAGGTGCGAAGGCAGAACTTGTGGACAGGAGAGGCCCCAGTTACCGAGTTCACTTTGTCCTCATGACATGAGCTCATTGCGGCAAGTATACATACGGCCTCCTGTGTTAGCAAAAAATAAGTGCACATTCTTGGTGAGACGAAAGAAGACAGGCTGCGTCGTCCGCGGTAGGCAGTAGCCGAGTCAGTGTCACCCTAGGTCGCAGTATACCGACCGCGAGCAGCCGCAGGCGTAAATCAGAGCGGCGGCAGGCGGGCTCCCAGGTGGCTCGTTTCCCAGAAGGAGCCGGTACTGTGCTCATGGGGAGGAGCGCCTGGCACCAGCATCGCACCCCGATGCGTGCGTTCGGGAACGATCATCAATTTCCGCCCCACCCTCCTTCGCGCTGCGCACGAACTACTGCTGCTGCTGCCTGATTCTCTCACGAACTGAGCTTCCGTGAAACCTCTCCGACTCTTACCGTTATCCGCGGCTGTTAGCGCGTGTCTTAACTGCCCCAATGCTTCTGCGCGTTTTCACCCATTTCCATGTGAAAAGCTCATCCGCAGGCGGGAGAGTGGTGATGAGGAGCCTGTTGTCCGTTGTGTCATTAGTTGGCGCTTTTTATGGCGGGTTCCTGTAATTTCTGGTGGTGATACCTTGTGCGATGATTCATAGACGTCTTGAGCCCTAGTTTACATTGAAGTGGTCTACTCAGGGTGTGAGTCTATACTGTCGTCGCAAAGATCTTACTTTATATTTTTCCACGTGCACACCAAAAGACTCCACGACGGGAGTTTTTTCGTTACCATTACAATGTCTATTGGAGAGAGCATTCCTTTCTCCTCTGTGCATCAATTGGTTCTGATATGATCGCGCAAAAAGGAAATCGCATGGCTAGTTTATTCTAGGGAATACCGCACTTGTTCTTCTTTTAGGGGCGAAGCTCCTTAAAGGATGGGTCTGTCTGTCCCTTGTATGTATGTATGTATGTATGTATGTATGTATGTATGTATGTATGTATGTATGTATGTATGTATGTATGTATGTATGTATGTATGTATGTATGTATGTATGTATGTATGTATGTATGTATGTATGTATGTATGTAGCAACCGGTGGCTCATACCCACTCTAGAGCGGGTGTGTGCCACATGGGATGCGAAAAGGGAGATGGCGGTACTTGGAGTGTTCACTAGATGGACGCGCGGACGTACGGACGGATGGACGCACAAACAGACAGACAGACAGATGAATGGACGGACTCACGGGCAGACGCATAGACAGACGTACGAACGCATGGATGGACGCAAGGATGGTCGCGCGGATGGACGGAAGCAAGAACGAACGGACGGACGGAAGCATGGACGGGTTGACGGACGCTTCGCTCCACTCATGATCATTCACACCATAAATATACTCGGATTTTTCTCTTTCGCCAAAAAACCTAATTAGTGCGATTTGCATTAGAAGCTAAGGTCTCAATCCTGAAACTCCCCGTTCGTTGATATTATTTGCAATTGGTACACCAACATGTCAAGCAGGAGTGGTCGAAACAAACGCTAACAAAAATATTTCTATAGCGTAAGAGCTTTCTAGGATTACGGACCGAAAAATTATACTCCCAAATGAGCTCATATGCTACATTAGTTTGTACAAAATCAAGTACCGAACAGTCGTAGTGGTGTTCATAATATTAGTGCAAAGACAATACTAATGACATTTATTCATTTATTATCTTTTTCATTATTTGTTTAGTATTTTTTTACATTAAGGCCTGAGGAAATTTCAAGGCAGAGTGGTTAAAAAAATGAATTGAGGCTTGTGGTTGGACACTGCGATTTATTGATTCGCAAAAACTAACAATGTCTTATAAAGATACGGTTGATAGGAGAAGGTGATGCCATTGTCCATTGTCCTAGGGACAAGTTTTAAAACTTCCGCTTTATCTTAGAATGTGGAAGAGACCACCTAAGACTCCTTGTGTTCGGAGTTTAGTTTTCTTGAAATTTAGAGGGTGTTCTTGGGAGTATATTATTATTTTTTAAAGAAATCCGGCGTTTATCGAAGTTTACCTTTAGTTAATCTACAATTATCCGGCATTCGACCTTTAATCTTGCGTCATAATTTGTTGCAATGTGCTGCTATGTCATTTATGTCCAGTGAATATGCCTTGCAATTTTGCCGATAAGCTAGTTTCTCCATCACGTCATTTCTTCCTACTACCCGTTAATTTACCCTGTTAATGAAGCTACTTTTTTTCTGATAGCTATGTGGAAAGACGGGGGGGGGGGGGCAGGAGCTAGTCAAGCTTAGCTTATTATTCCAGGAGCATGTTATTGACGAACAAATAAAGGATTTATTATTATATTATTGTTTATATACAGCGTAATCTTAGATGAAATGAAATCTAAACATGAAAACATGCGAACACAGTTAGTACATTTTAGAAGTGTGGAAGGTCTCAATGAACGCATATACATACAAGCATGGATACTTGTATGCCGAACAACAAAGTTTGTTCGTATTACATCCTTAAACCTTGTTGTAATAGACGCAAGCATACATTACTAAGTTGCTGTCTCTGGTGGAGGTGCGTTCCTTTCGATTGGTGATTCTAAACTTTGAAAATGCCTTTTGACCATTGAAAGTGCCTTTTTATCGGATAAATTCAAATTATCAAAAACTTTACCAGCTAGATTTTATCGAATTTATTACGAAAGCATGGAGCCCATTTTATGGTTTTATCTTTTATTTGTCTATTTCACTGGTTAACTTTGTAAAGTGACGAAGTTGCTTTTAGTTTATTTCGAGTACTAGGCCTTCTTCTAACAATATACTGCACTTTCAGATCCCATTGATACACTGCAAAAAAAGCGTTGCCATACAGCATGTTAAACATGGCTCCAAACGCAAAAGAACTTGAGTATTGGGGTTTGTTCCTTACGTATCCTTAAGCTTGTTACAGTGATCTCTCGAAGATGCCTCGTCTTGTTTTCGTTCAGTTTTCTTGCTATCTCAGCTTTCTATGTGCGCATGTGTTTTAAGCCATAGCCTTTTTTTTTTCATTGAACTTCGTTATTGAAGTCAACGTCGAAGCGACCCGCAGTAGACGAGATTTGTCATGGTACGCTACACCACCGTGGGGCTTCTGATCTCGAAACTATACTTTCACTAAGCTTTGAGCCAGCTCCTATTTTTTTCTTTGTTCGCTTATGATTGCATGATATGCTGGAGAGTAAGAGATAACTAAAACAGAAAGAACCGTTAGAGACCGTGTATGGCCGCTACCGTTCATCACAGAACGCGATCAGTGTTTTTGTTCTCCTAAATAAGTTTCCAAAGTGAAAAAAGCTCTGACAACGACGGGCCTTTCTTTTCTTTCTTTCTACTGCTGTGAACTCGTATATTTTTCATTCAACATTGCACACGTCTGGAACGCATTTATAAAAGACTTTGCCATCAAAATAACGTTGAAGTAATGATAAAGGAGCAGCATTGCGTAAGAAGCAAGAAACAGCTCGCATCGATATCCGAGCTCAATTCCGGTAACTTTTTTTCCGCGCTCTTTTTTTCTCTCTATACGTTTGTTAATTGTGTTGCTTAGGAAATTACCCTGCCCCCTGTTTATTAGAATTATTTTTCTCCCTGAACAGCCATCCACGCTTGCGTTTACTGCTTTCTTCGGCTAACCAAACACGAAGCTGGTGGCCCCTTTCCTGTAAGTAAATAGTCGTGAGCTTTTGTAAAGATTCCGAAGAATGGACCGTCTAGTTCAGGCGCCTCGATCGCCGCCAGAATCTGTCTGAGCTTCAAGAAAGCGCTGAAACGGATAATTGTTTCTTTGTAACGTCACACGCCTTCAGGCAGCCTTTTAAACCCAAGACTAGGAAAGCCAACCACAAAGAGACATTTTGTTCTCGTAATCCTCGATTAGTCGAAAGTCACAGACGCACAGTAAACTCATTGCAAGCTCCTGTAGTGAAATCAACCAGGCAGAGCTGACTAGAACGTACACTTCTGCAAGAATAAAATGAACAAAGATTGCTACTTCACATGGTGACACTAAAATACTCTTCGAAACCTATTTCACTACCCGCCTTTTTTACGTTAGTTTGCTTCTCAGCTCTCAAACCCCAACAGTGCTTTCAGGGTTTTGCTACATCATCACGTACAGCAATGCTCTAGATCTGTTTAAAGGACACAGTAAGCAAAACTTCCCCTTTGTAGCTGTTTTTTTTTTTTTTGCGATTGGCCAGATGGATTTGCCAATGGTGTGTTCAGCGTCAGGATTGTTTGGTGTATACAATTATGAGCATTTTGCAGAGTAAGACATTTCTGGCGAGTACCAGCTCGAAAATTTCCGGGAAGATTTCTTTCAAAATCTGCCCTTTACACCTAATTGATGCGCAATATGAGCAAATGCGAGAAAAACAAAATAACTACAACTGCGCTATACCTGCATCTGCTACTTCAACTCACGACTGCATAGTGCACCTATGCTTTCCCTAATCTGTCAGAGCCAGAAATAACATTTCTGGCGCACTACGTGATTGCATATATAAACAGCGAATTCACCACTTGCGGGGCATACGAGACGTGGCCCCAGAGAAGCACGCACGTGCAACACGACACAGCAGCGCTCGATAATGACACTTTTTGACATGCCGACGAGTACGCAGGAAAGGGAGAAGAAGATAAGGCGTGCTGGCGAAGAGCGCCAGACCACTGTCGTATGGGGGCGGCGCGGATGCGAATAAAAACACTGAGTAATCATCTCCATTTGCAGAGACTGTCCCGCGCCGTCATCCGAGCCCCCATTTGGAGCCGACGCGACTCGTGAGGGACCTGCACGAAGACCAATGTCAGCCACACATAATTACGCGAGCACGTCTTCACATACTGGGCCATTCTTTCTTCGGCAGCTACTATATTTTTATTGCTCAGAAGAAAAAAAAAAAGACTTTCGTCAGGAACTACGCCCGCGTGCTGCTCCAAACGCAGCCTGTCTCCGTCGTCTGAGCTGGCTGCGAAGCTCTTCTCAAGTTAATTGATAATGAATCTTATTTCGTCAGGCGCCAGTTTCATGAATAATAAGGGCCGCAGGCAGAAGAAAAGCTGCCTCCTTCGCCTTCCCTGCAAAATGACGCTGCAATCTCCCCTCCTACCCCCGCCTGCTCGCTTTTTTTTTATTTCCCACCTTCATTTTTTTCTCTCTCTCTCGTTCACTCGCACATGTGCCTTTGTTCGCGCCTTTGGCGCGAGGGCGCGTTAAATATTCACTCTCTAATCTTGCGAGTGCCTTTGAAAAGATCGCACATTCTCAGCGTCTTTCGCCCTTCGCCTTAATTCCATTTCTGGTTGAAACCACAGACTCCACTCAGCGCGGCCGCAAAGAAGCTCTACTCGCCGCCCAACACAGCGCAGCGGTGTGGGTCAATTCCCGACGCGGGCGTGCGAGCACGGTCAAGTCTCCCGCGAGAAGCACAAAGACCGGCCGTGCGGGACGTGCGTACGCTGCCCAACGACCAGCGGTCACCGCAAGAAGAGAAGTAACGGCGGCCGGGAGGTCAGGAGCGTGTAAACAGTGGGTCTTTGAAACGCGATTCCCAAAGAAGCGCGCCTACTTACTCTGAGCGCCCGCCCGAGTGGTTGGCTCAAGCGGCGGTCATAAAACGTGAACCGACGGGAAATTATTTTGCAGAAACCGCGCATGCAACTGAACTAGATAGGTTGCCCTATACGCGCTGAAGCTCTTGTTTGCCCTCGAAGGCATGCGCTGTCGGTCGCTTTATCGCGAACAGCCAAAAAGCAAACATCAAATCGAGCCACGCGTTTTTTTTTTTTTTTTCTGCGTGTGTTTGCTCAAGCTCCGTTCCACGCCAGCGTATACTTGCGCTGTGTGTCAGCTGCGAGCCTCAGCTTTTGTTTTCTGACGCCTCCCCCCCCCCCCCCTTATTTGTTATATTTACAGGTTGCGATTCTCGTGCTATATAGAAGGACGCGCGTCGGAAGCGTTTACCTTGTTTGCCACGCTCTCATAAACGGTCAAGATAACGCATCCGCGAAAGTGAGAAGCGTGGAAAAAGCAGAAAGAACGTGCCCTGCAGGCGTTGTTTCTCTGTAATGGACGCCCGTCCGCAGAGGCGGGCTATACTTGTCCCGAATAAATAAAACTTACACAATAACGTACACAACTTGGCAGATAGGAAGCTGTAGAAACGACGTTGCTTTTGTTTTTCATTCAGAGGCGCGCTTGGTTTTGAAAGGGCCGTTCTATGTGACATGTGCCTTTCTGCACCGTTAATTGGTTTTTACGGTTGTTGATACGTTATTCGACGAAGATATTGTTATTGCGAAGGTAGAGCAAAAAAATAATACTGCCGGTCATGTTCACATTACGAGGCAGTTTTAGTCTTTTAAAAGCGAGTGTTTATTGCCATCGTTGTCGCTTCACCGCGATGGGAGGAGGAATACACGTTTTATTTGAATCTATCTGTTTTGTAAGAAAAGCTGGTATAAGCCAAATGATTAAAGATCGAATGCTGCAGATGACTCGACGATGGTTTTTTTTTTTCATTTTCTTTTGCAATTGGCTCAAAATGAAGCGCGTAGTATATATATATATATATATATATATATATATATATATATATATATATATATATATATATATATATATATATATATATATATATATATATATATATACATATATATATATATATATATATATATATATATATATATATATATATATATATATATGACTCAAAAAAGAATGCTGTGGGTTCGGTGCAAATATAATAAGGAATAAAGGAGCACACTTATGAAAATTTGATAATTGTTTACTCCACGTTTCGGCCGTGGCACGGCCTTCTTTCTGTTAATCCTGATGAAGGCCGTGCCATGGCCGAAACGTGGAGTAAACAATTATCAAATTTTCGTAAGTGTGCTCCTTTATTCCTAATTGTATATATATATATATATATATATATATATATATATATATTAAAAGCTTTCTCATTGCGCTGTTCTATCGCCGTTGTCCAAATGCACGTACTATGATGTTTTCGAAGTTTTGGAACGAGTTCTGATGAATACAGTCGGAAGAACGACGGCACCTGTTGTGCTTTTCACTTGCTGCTACTATTTTCATGCACTCAAAACTTGGTTGTGCTTTTGTTTAAAGGACACAGCTTGCGCTTGGAGTGTGAACTTGTTTGAAAACAAACCTACCGCACAAGACTGCGTTGAGTGTTCTATGGCCACCGTTACTTATCACACAAAAGTATGCCCTTTCTGCAGCCGCGGTAAAGTCGTTTTTAATTACTACTTATTATTTATTATAATAATAACAATAGCTGGGATTCTACGTGCTAGAAGCCCGATACCACGGTATGATTTTGGGGCATAATATAGTAATGTGTTCCGGGAATTCTGACCGTCTGATGTTATTTACCATTCACTGACATCGCACAGTGCCTAGACCTCAAGCATTGCGTTTCCATCGAAATGGAACCACCGCGGCAGCGATAGAACCCTCCACCTCTGGGCCGCAACCGAGCACCGCAGCTGCTACATTACCACGCGGGGGCGGCTCCCTAATCTTTTTGGAACACAAATGGCCTCATTCAAATAGCCTTTTATTGCGATAGCAATTATATGGACACTCTCCACTGGATTTTGCTAGCGTCGACGTGAGCATTGCCGTCACTCATCGTATATATATATATATATATATATATATATATATATATATATAATGAAAACGCATGAAACAAAAATCTAGAAAAAAGACTACGGCGTGCGAAACCGAACGTGGGACATTCGCGTCGCGAATCCGAGGCGTTAACCACTGAGCCAATGAGGTGCACCTTCTTCAAGCGTTTTAACGGCCGACAATCTATTTATATCTACCAATTAGCGCTGTTGGTGGGCATCTCGGGGGGGAGGCTATCGTGTTTTCAGCATTATCAGCAAGATGAGCCTCCGGCGGCTCTCATCTCTCACGCGTACTTTGGCCCGCGGAGAGGAGGGGAGTGGACGATCTTTCGCGCACCCTTATCTCCCAGTGGGGAAGGTCATACGTCTTGGCTGGTGTAGGGCTTGCACTGTAACGATTCTGTTGTAGTTACGGGGTGCACAAAGGTCACTGCAATCGTTGCACAGCCTCCGTTTGCGAAAAGGGCACGTTTTTCAGACAGAGCGAAGTAACAACTGAGACGCTTATTTGCGTTAATCTGTATCTATGAGTACGTTTTGTGCGTCACTTGTGCGTGAGAAACGCGGGAAACGTTTCCGTCTTCTTACAAGTATGCGCGTGACCTTTCAATTTGTTGCTATCGCGTTTGCTGCTTCGCCTTTGCAGCAAAGCTGGGACTTTCTTTGCTTATTCTCCTTTCTGGACATTGACCACCCAGATGACATTATTGTGTGCAATATTGCCTCATGATATAAATATCCAATGAAGAGCTCAATCACTGCTAAGTCGAGCCGCGCAAAAAACACCGCAATTATTATTAATCAGAAAAGCCGCTCATCATGGGCCTCTCCGCAACTCTGACTGCCAGCCATTACATTTGCTAGAAATAGAAAAGGCCGCAGTTTATCCACTGGTAATGGCACGTGACTATGGGGTATTGACGCTCAATGGTCGATATCTTATTGTTCTTGATTTCGAAAAACGTAGCAAAAGTCTGCACATAACTCTTTTTGCCGGCGTATACAGATGAAAGTTGAGAGAAAGGCTACAACACACAACTTTTTCGAAATGGTGCGTTTAAGTCGCTTTCATATTCCCGCTTTTTTTTTCATTCGGCAGTCAGTTGATAGCGCAACGGATATTATTCGCGTGCTGTACACTCACCCACGTCACACCGCGCCAAAGTGCCCAGTGTTTCTGACAGGCCCTGAAACGTTTGGTTTCGTTTTTTTTTAATATATTCCCAGCACGCTTTAAATGCTTCAAAGCTCTGAAACGCATAATCGCCTCCAGCTGCGCATGCTAAACGTCTTCAAACAGTACCAAAAGCGGGAAGTTCCACTTGCGAAGTGAATAAACTTAAAAAAAAAGTGAAACGAACTAACACCCAAACGAATATGTAGTGAGAACGACGACGCCATGGGCTTTCCTTTTTTTTCGTTCTTTTTTCATACAGGTTGCGTCGTTCATCAAGCAATAACACTGCGCCGGGAAGGATGCGAAGCGAACAGAGAGTGAGCGTGATTGCACGCTACGGGACGCTGTAGCATGGCGGTATCCGAAAGACAAACTACCTTCTAATGGCCGCTCCCCAGATCGCTATTCATATGCCACGGGCACGCATTCTCTGAATCAGACTCCATTGTTTGGCGCTTTCAGACATAGAAGAAAGTTCTTTTAGCGCAGGTTTTCCGTGACGACCCCTCCCCCCTTTTTTTCTTTCATCTTGTAATGCTGACGCAATTTTCGGCGCTCAGTTTAGCTACACGTTTCGTATCCACTGCAGTGTTTGGATACAGTGTGTACACATATCTCCATGCATGAATCCTGAATTCATCTTACTTTTGAACTTTACAGCACGAAAATTTCCGACAACTAACATACGAGACAAGGACGAGCACAGTCCTCATCTCTTGTGTTAGTTGTCGGAAGTTTTCGCGCTCTGAAGTTTAATAATGGATTACCAACTAGCCCACTCCCACACTTTACATTTGAATACGGTCACGTGTCAGGTATCGCCTAGAAACGCTCCTGTAGAACTCAGCTTAATGTGGCGTATGTACCACTGACATAGCCAGGGGGGGGGGGGGGGGGCACACCGGGCTCGTGCATGTATAGCCTAAATTGGATATTTGCCTCTTCAGACCAAAGCGGTCCCCTCATCCCCCCCGAAAAATTTGTTTGCCTACGCCCCTGATATGTATCTATGATTTAGTTAGAAACTCCCAAGGCAGGCCCAAGAGTACAGCTTTGGTGTCTCCTCAGATTTCTTCTTTTGCGTAATACCGGTGGTTACCGGAGGCGTAAAACATGAATGAGTGGTTTGATGGCTTCGTTTTGTGGTGCAGAGTTTTAGCATGCAAACACGGGGCTGTTATTACCATAAGCAAGTAGATTAATTAGCTGCTGGTTCAAGTATTCGGCGGGGGCGTAATCATAAGCAAGTTGCCTTTTATAGCGACAAGTATACGGACACGCTTGGTGGAGTTTTGCCTTTTCCGTCTCCGTCACGTTACGTATAAAGCCGAAATCGATAACGTCTCGCCGTGCAACGTTTGTCCTACGCGCGAGTATATGCACGCGAGCTGTGGGAACCAACGCGGCTGAAGCAGTGATGAAACGGGATACCGGTGAGGGGGGGGGGGGGGGGGGGCTTTGAAGTTTTGCTCGAGCAGCAGCATCGAACTTTGATCAGAAGGGCACTGGGGGGGGGGGGGGGTGCCATCTCCACAGACACCAATAGACGGGTCGTGTGTCCTTGTGCAGGTTGCGCTCTCACCGCTTAGTTCACATTGAGACGACAGAGAACACAAAACCGCTTTGCTAGCAGGAGTGGCTGAATTCCCTTTATTGGCATTTTGTAGTGTTACGCTAAATGGGATCCAAAAGGGTGAGTTACTATTCTTACGTTGTAAATATTCAAATTTATTGCTACCGCATTCACTGCTTCGCCCTTGCGGAGAAACCGTGGTTTTTGTTTTGATGGGAACAATATTGTTATGCCAAAATGCGTCTGTAAGTTAACTTTGGTAGGCGGGGCACCAAAGTAGGTCCCTACTTACGTCCGGTTACCGAGTGATGCGACTGCATACACTAGAACACAGGACACTCTGAAGCTCTGTGTTTCCTGTGCTGGTGTTGTTCTCCTTGCCTTCCGTTCCTTGCCTTCCGTTCCTCGCCTTCCGTTTGCCTTTCCTCCGGCACTTCCGTTCTTGCGCTGCAACCCTTATTACAATGAAATTTATTCAACTATCCCAAATAGCCGTTATTATTCTCCGTGTGTGCTTCGCGAACTATCCTCATCATTGTCAGCCACTGCATGAGCAATTGACACAAAATTCCTCGCGATAGTTTAGTGGATACCATTGCACGCTTCTCAGAAGAATGCCGGCCTACTACCCTAATAGCATAACGAATGCCAGTCTACTACACTAAAATTTTTATTATTAATGATTTAGTGAACATCAACAAGTGTGCTTGCAGCAGTTATCCAATGAGTGTTTAGAAAAGGCTCTAAAAGGCCGTTCTTCTAGCTTTCGCTGTGACTGTGCTGCGCCTTCAGTGCATGCCTGGTGTTTCTTTTTTTTTAATTGTAGAGAAGGCGTAACTTACTGTCTCCCTTTGACTTGTGAGAAAAGGTATATCGCACACCCAGAAAACTTTGTGATCGACAAGCCCAGGGAATACCTGAATTTGGCAGAAAAGACTGTTGTATCGGGCAACCTATCATTACACTGTAGAAGTCGGGCTTGCGAACCACTCTTTTGGGGGTTGTTCAGTGATAAAGAAGAGAAGGATAAGCTGACATGTGAAACGATCGAAACCTACGAAGTCCATCATAATAAAGAAAACTGTGTAAACATGCCCTCCGGGGCGCTTTCAACAAAGAAAGTTCAGTATCCTAAATGCCACGCGGAAAATATCAAGTGTTTTATTTCGCTGGTGCTTGGCTTCGCTCTCGATAATTCGGGTCACTAAGTGTTAGTCTTGAACAGATAGGTTGTAAGCGTTGTGCGAAGGCGCGTTTGTTTTGTAACTAATAGAATGATACACCCTGTATCATGCTGCTTTTGTCTAGGGGAGCAATGTTCAATCTCAATATACTCTCAATTATTCTCATCCAACTTAAAAAAAAACAAAGTGGTCATGAGAACCAAACTGGCTCTTATATGCCTTCAAGGCGAGCGTTTGCACCATTACCTTGTGCTTCGCCTTCTATACGGTCAATCGTTTTCAGCTAAGCAATGGGCTTAGCATGCATATGTTCGCGGCGGAGTCAAAATGCAGGAAAATTGGAGGGCCCTTGTGCTTTTCCTGCAAGGGTAGGTTGCGGTAGTGTAATATGGCTTTGTGCACATCGTCTTCCGAATCGATAAATTTCTTTGGTAAATGAAAGAATTCGTGCGTAACGTTGGCCGTTTCAAAGTATCATTGTTATCCATCAACAGCCAACTTTGTTAAGTGCCCCCTATGCCATAATTATTCTATCATAAATACCCCAACGTAGTTCTTACCATGGAGATTGCATCGTATGTCCGGGGATCCGAGATTATATGCTAAGTGAGCTTAGCTTATGTCGTTTTAATAACTCTGAGACACGGTGGTATATTGTAAAATTTGCAATTTAGGTGTATGAAACCAATTCAAATGTCCATGCATTTTGGTAAGAGAACGGCGATTGGTGAAAGAACACCATAGTTTATCGAAGTGCCATTATTTTTTTGAGAGCATAGGGCCATTGCGATCGCAAAAAGCTAAAATGACAAAAAGGCGTTAAATTGCTGTTTTTTATTTCAAACTACCACAATTATTCGCACATAATTATTCAATCTAAGCCGAGCTGCTTATGAATTCTCATGTGCTCATGAGGTCCGTGTCTTATTGATTTCGACCAGCCGAATGTATGACTAGTGCAGTTCGACAATTTTGTTCCGGCATCTTAATTATTCTTTTTCTGTCTTCACTCAAATCAAAACATCGACTGCACTTTACTGTGGCAAACATTGGGTAGCCTGAAAAAAAAAAAGGGGGGGGGGAGAGGAGAGCTCAAAGCTTTCTGTCTGAAATTGTTACATTTTGTGAGTAATAGGCGCATGCATAGAAACACACGGACGAACATCCGTAAAAATAGGGGGGGGGGGGGGCGTCTCCTCTCCAACTCCCCCTTCTTCTCACACACACATAGAAAAAAAATGTACTGCAACACTCCCGACAATGGCTTGCACTTTTGCTTGCGTTGTCGATTAAACCTCGATATCTGAAGGCATAGTGCGCCTTGTGGTGTTGTCTCGTTTTCTTTTTTTACTACACGCATGATCAAATGAAAACAAAAAAGAGAACGTTAGTGTCACAATTTTAATTGACTATTCACAATATGAGAGTAACGACAGGTCAGGTTGTAGCTGCTGAGCCACTTTATGCAGCACTCGCATGCAAGATATATCGTTGGCTTGTCAAGGGGGCATACTCACATTAAATGATAGGAGTGTTGACAATTATCACATTAGCCTCAGTTTGTTCAATGCGTTGAATTAGCCAAGGATGGGGTGGCTCAGACGGGCGTGCTATAATTAAACGGGCGTTTAAAGCTGGATGAAATGGCTGTCCCGAAATGCCTTTAGCTAATTTTTTTCACGGGCAGTGCGTGTATATTTACATATATATTTAGTGCAATTGATGTCAGACCTCTTATTTCTGTTCCCTTCTCTTGCGAGAAGCGAGATGTCAATCTCATGAGGCACTCGACCGTCTTAATTTGTTTTTCTCCTGTTCCGCGATCCACAAGCGCAGACGAGATTTGTGCCGACTGGCCGCGCGTGATGCCCCGAACCTGGCTCGCTTAGCGCACGGGTGCTCCCAATTAGCGCGATAACAGCAATTGCGAGCCCCGTGAACGCTTTGAGGCCGGGGAGTCAGACCTCAGACGAACACAGCTGAGCGCGACCTCAAACAAAAACAGCCTCATGCAGGTGGCCACACAAAGAGCGGTATAAAAACGGCCTTTCTCAGCTCTCGTAACATAATACAAAAAAAGTGAGTGCGAGAAGGCAGGAAAAAAAGCGGCAGATTTTGTTTAACAAAGTGTTTCAGGATTAGCAGACTGCCTTCATTTGCGCTAATCTAATGAATGTGTGTTTCTGAACGCAGGATGAAAGTGGATACATTGTCTGAGCATAGAGAGATAAAATAGTGAGAGAGAGAGAACAATTATTAGGCCACATGCAATTAAAAACGTTTTTTCCCCTCTTCCTCTTCCAGCAATGTCTTTCTACTGGCAACATAAATCTAATCGCGAGGTCTTGTCACTGTTTGCGCGCACCTCCAGCTTTGTGCAATACTTATTACGTCCCACATTTCAATTATAATATAGTCAAACTCGTATCTGAGCTCTTCAAAGGAGAAATACCATGCCGTAGTCATTTCGTGTACCCCTCCTTCCTTCTCTCTCTCTCTCTCTGTTTGTGTGTGTGTGTGTGTGTTTATTTGTGTGTGTGTGTTTGTGAGTGAGTGAGTGAGTGAGTGAGTGAGTAAGTGAGTGTGTGTGTGTGTGTGTGTGTGTGTGTGTGTGTGTGTGTGTGTGTGTGTGTGTAAGTGTTTGTGAGTGAGTGAGTGAGTGAGTGAGTGAGAAAAAGAAATGGGTCAGGCTCCGGGTTCTCCTATGCTTTGTGCTATTTATTTATTTATTTATTTACACTGTAAGCCAAGAGGTCGATAGAGAATAAAGTACTGAAATGCACTTCACACATCGTTCAAAGACACAAGCACTACACAGTGTTTTTTTTTTCTTCTAGCAGTTACCAACGGTTAGACGATGCAAATTGATTTATGTCTTCAAATACACGATCTTCATTTATTGCAGAGTGAATAAAAAGTCTAATCGCATGAGCGTTCGCATGAAACTGAAAAGATTACGAAATCGCAGACGTAGACGGAATTCATGTCACGTACACTGACTGAATTTTCTATTTACGGTGGAAAAAGATAACAGAAAGTGTAATTTCTATCGCTTGCGTATGATTACGATAATTCCATTTTAAGTATCACAACATGGCCACCCGAGCGTTTCTGCAGTATCATTCAATACTTTATTACGGAAGACCATTATGCCTCTGTATATTGAGCTTCAATTTCATATCTTTTACGTATCCTGAGTTAAAGTGTTAGCTAACGTGCAATTATATAAACAAACTTTCATAACTGGGCAAACGACACCTATATTTCATGAAGACTAGCCATTTATGAGGCATTTGCACTATTTAGGTAGATATATATCTCGTTGCGTACGTGCCATCATGTTACACCTTTGCAATACATCGCGTCTATCTCTAAGTCCCGATAGACGCGTCCACTTTAGGCTTTATTGTAAGGTTCACTGGCATCAATCACAAAATGCATGGACGCGAGCTTTCGTTCATTCATAGATAGATTTACGCGTCGAAAGCTATTATAAAACTCCGCTTCCTTCCCCTCTTAAGCAACCAGAGATTTAGTGAGCCGAGTTGGCATGCATTGCGGGAAGTGACAAAGACTTTTACTCACTCGTTTCAAGGAATATGTAAAATGATATTTGTTACATAGTACGATAATTTATGAATAAAACTTTATACACCATTTGAGCGTGTTTTCTTGTTCACGGGGTTATACTACAGTTTCAAGCTTCCCAATTTAATGCATATATGTACATAATCTTAAACTGTTTGAATGATATGTTTTATTTTCATGAAATGTTTTGTATGATATGTTTCTTTTCATGAAGTGTTTGTATTTTTTTGATAAAGTGATTTTTATTCTATGTTTTGTTTTATGTAGTGTTTGTACATGTTTTGTTCTCAAGAAGTACTTGTATGATGTCAAACTTCATTTCTATGTTTGCATTTAAAGTTATGTACATGCAGATGCATTATTGTTGTACATACATCGAAAACCATGTGTATGCATGCCGAATGCGCAAAGGAGAAAGAGCCTCTGTCAGGCCATATGGCGTTTCGCTCTTACTTCTCTTTCTGTAAAATGAAAGAAATAATAAACTAAAAAATAAAAAGGGGAGACTGGGAAGTATAACTTCATACACCAATCCTATAATCTGTTCACCCACAAATCGCTTCCGGTTCTAGCGTGATTTGGAGGAACCCGAAAGCAATTCATTGAGCCGCAATTTGATCATTGCCTAATTTTCTGCACTGCAACGTTATCGAATGAAAGAGTGCAACAATAAACAGAATCGCTGGTCACTCAAGGAGAGACTGATTTGTTGCAATTTAGAGCCAGCATGTTCTTGCTTCAACGTACCTGCGTTGGCGACTGCGACGTGCTCTTATTACGCTTAGACACATACAACTTTCTGAAAGATGAAAGAGAGAAGAGAAAAACTTTCAGTGCTCACTGAAAGTTCTCACTGAAATGCGAATGTAGGAGGCAAAATAAAATATTCATACGCTATTTATTGGCTTTTAGTGCAAATCGCAGCGTTGAGTGAACGATGTAAGTACGACGCGACGCTTGGGGGCCCAGAATAGCCGTGTTTTCAGAGCCCCAATTATTTAGTGCATGAAAGTCATTACCTGTCTCGTGTGTTTCTTTTTTTTTCGAAATCAGTGAAACATGCTAGCATCAAGAAAAAAAGTATTTTTGTTCCA
The DNA here is from genome assembly GCF_043290135.1 of Rhipicephalus microplus. Classification (NCBI taxonomy): domain Eukaryota; kingdom Metazoa; phylum Arthropoda; class Arachnida; order Ixodida; family Ixodidae; genus Rhipicephalus; species Rhipicephalus microplus. Next base: position 180,285,600 of record NC_134710.1, read on the forward strand.
TTTTTTCAAAACACCGCAATAGTACAGAAAGATATCACACAAAGTAAAGCGAATTCTCTTTTGCCCCTCTCCCTTCCCAAAAGAAATAATGACAGCTGCTCTAAACTATTTCCACTGCAACTTAAACTGAACATGGCCACCGCCCCCTCCCCCCTTCTTTTTTTTCTGGTACTTTGTTCTTCGCACCTTACCCACAATTGTCGTGACTTTGTGGGCGCACCCTGAAAGCCAATGAATTGTGAATAAAAACTTGATGGCGCCTCATTTCGCCATTTCAAAAACAACGAAAGAACAACGCAACATTTCTGTTTTCATACAGCAGCTCGACTGCTGGCATGCATACGCCTAATGGCACGCGTCGCCATGAAATTTTGTCTTTACTAGCAACAACTTTGTAAGAAATGAGAGTTACCTATTACACTCTTTCTGCTTCTAACTTCGCAGTGCGAGTAATGGTGCAGTGAAAATATAAGCCTAGATGGTGCTTCCGGAAACTAAAAAGGGCAGTCGGCGGAAAGTGCTGTGTACTTGACTACATTCCAGTGGTATTCGCGCGTGAACTTGATGAAGGTTGCTTGTACCTTTTTAGGTGTTCAAGTAAGCTGTGTATACTGGGACGCAGTAATAAGCTCTGTTGGCGTAGGAAGTCTTGTGAACGTTCTATAATTACGACAAAAACGTCTTGCAGTGAACCTAAAAGACGATGCGAATTCGGTACATGCAAAGCAGATCTGAGCACTAAATTTCTTTTTTTATGTGTATCTCCTTGGTGTAGGCAGTCGAATGGATGATGATTTTCTGAATCCATGGAGGCAGAAACGCACACCTGTACGCAGATTGTCGAATAATTTTACTGAAACCGCTTCAGCGCTGCATGAGTGGTCAAATGTACGCTAAATACATCATTTTCCTTTTCTTTTTCTTATTTTGCAAACTCATAACTTCTTTGGCCGTAGCTTAGTCCCATGTGACTGTCAGTCTTCACGCACAATAGATATGACGTTTTTTTCTTTGAGCTCACCTACTGTCTTACGCTAAGGCTGAAACAGCCACTATCAAAAGAAATAATGCGCATTCGTGTGGAGTTTTCTGTGGTTCTTTTTCATTAACAGCTTTTTGTTAATTTTTTACAGGTAAGTGGATGCGGTTTGCAGCTATTCCTACAGGGAAATCAAATAATGCGACTTCGTAAAGTAAGTAGTGTCCTCCTTGGCTAAATGTAGTTTGGATGCCAACATCTTTGAGAAAGAGGTGCATTTTATGACAGGCTGGTCTTGAGACATTCTTTTCTCTTCGTGTGTGCACGAAAATGCCATTCCGAGAGCTAATGCTTCTTCGTAAGCGAGCACCTCTTACTGTCGTATTACATATACTGTTAGGTTAATTTATCAATTTTCAGATTTTTTGGCGCGTGAACTTGTGGCAGGTCTGCGATAATTCAGAAGGAAAAGGAGACGTCTATTATTCATGAATGACTGGTAAAACGCGGCGAACTTCTAGGTAAATAACCGCTCGGTGTTTCAACAGAGAAACAATGCGCAATTTTCCGTATCCCGTTTGTCCGTGGTACCAGACTTCTAGCGTGAGTAATTCTTCCACCGAGTCGTTTCGGTGCGAGCTTCCGCCGCTGCCTGACCCGGTGCACCCTCACTGTGCAGAAAGCGCTTCGGGTGCGCAGACACGCCTTTGCTGCGTGCGTTAAGAGGCTCGCGTAGAGCACCCACGTGAGCGAGCCGGGTGCCAGGTGCGTCCGCGCCCACGGCAGCGGTGGTAGGGGCCGTCTTTAATGAGCCCGCTAAAGTGGCGCGCTACCACTAAAGGTTAGCGAAGAGAGAAGGGGACTAGGAAAGGGGCGACCGTGATGACCCATGCCCTTCGTGCCACGCCTCTTCCATAAGATACTACTGCGATCCCAGGTGGCTGCCCGGTGCGCGCCGCGCCTGGCGAAGTGTGCTGCCCACTCGTTTAAATGCGCGCGCATGTGAACCCGCGGCCATTTCGCCTTTCATATGGTTCCGGTATAATAAAAAAATAGCATCAGTGACGACAACTGAAGCGAGCATGCGCTGCTTGCAACGTAAGCTGCAAGCGGCAATGAACTGCGATTCACGTGGAAGGGTTTCTCTTGTCCCGTCGTGTTGATGCTTCTCGGATAGCCCCGCCGCGGTGGTCTAGTGGCTAAGGTACTCGCCTGCTGACCCGCAGGTCGCGTGTTCGAATCCCGGCTGTAGGCCCGTGATCTCAGATTTCGGTGCACGTTAAAGAACCCCGGGTGGTCGAAATTTTCGAAGCCCTCCCCTACGGCGTCTCTCATTATCATATCGTTGTTTTGGTACGTTAAACCCCACATATCAATCAATCGATGCTTCTCCGATAAAGATGAGATGTTGTGTGCGTACTTAAACTTTAATGTCTATAAAAACAAGTTGCTTTCCCTAGCATATGCATTAACTTTTAAAGAGATCCTAATGACGAATTTAGAACTTTCTCACCCTAGTGGTTTTCCTTTGTCGTGAGCGTTCTCCCCAAACACGGTATTCACTTGTATGGAAGGTAAGCTCCACCTGCATAAGGCTAAGCTTGCAAAGGAGCACGCTTTAAAGGGGCAGTTTGTGGTATTCGTAGTTTTTGAGGAAGGAAAGCGCCCTAGAGGGGCCCTGGCGTCTCTTCTTTCAAAACATTCTTTGTGCCATAAGTTACTTTGATGGCACACCCTCGCAGCGAATTCTCCTTCCATGCGTACATTAACCTTCTCGGGCTCGTAACTCCGTCGGGCTGCGTGGTCGATGGAATGCGGGCGAGATACGGAAATGATATTGGTGCATTTTAATGCAAGATATAGTGTTTAGTTGTTAATAGGGCATACTAACATTAAAAGATCGTCGTGTCAATTACGATGATCACATTAGCCTCAGACTGTCCAATAAAATGAATTTGCCAGATATGGGGCGGCTCAGATGAGCATGTTACAATTGAATGGACCCTTTAAAGCTGGATAAATCGGGTTTTCCCATAGTGCGTTTAGCTAATTTCTTCACAGGCAGTGTGTATATTTTTATATATAGAGTGCAATTTATGTCAGACATCTAACTTTATTTCCTTCTCATACGAGGAATGATACGAAACCAAGATCCTTAACAGCTATAGCGCAATGTACCATTGTCACAAACGACTCCAATTTTCGGAGCATCCGCGGGCCCCACCTACCAAGGAAGGGCGCTTTTGTGTTGGGGGACGACATCCGGCGACTATAACGACCCAGCGTGGCGCCGGCTCGTCTTCCCTGCACCGGTACCGGAAGGGGCACCGCCGATCTGAACAGGGAAAATTTCTGCCAGATGAGACGACGGGAGCACGGGTACGCCCCTGAGGCGGTTTGAACTGCATCGGAAGAGCAGTTGACGTACAACCAGCCACAAGTGCGGTCGTCGGTGTCGCGAGTCTCGCGTAGGCGGCGAGCACGGAGTGACCCGCGCAACGTATTGAGACGGCTGCAATTCCGGGCACCCTCGTCGTCTACCAAGCCGGCGAGACCTTCAGCGGCACCCGTCAACTCCCCTACGTGCACCAAGAGCTGGTTTGGTCCGTATGGAACTTTTTATTGTGACTTTTTTGTTAAACCGTAAACTTGTTTTAACCAGCCTTTTTTTTAAATATTTGTAGTGTGCGCTGCGTCGCACGTTTAAATTCTAAAGCGCCACCATGATCATTCTGTAATTAATTTATAGTGTCTCTCTCCTTTGATTTCCATCTTGTGGTTATTTTATTAATGTTCCGCATATTTGTCCTTAGCCTGTATCTGTTGTAGTGTTTTTAGCACCTTTTGTTATATAGCTGTTCTTTCCTTTGCGTATCAGTGTTACTCCTCTCTGTTATTTTTCTCAACTCCTGCCTTTGCCAGTGTTCCAATTAAATGCTTGTTTATGTGTAATCGAACTCCGTGTCTGCTCTATGAGTGCGTCGGTCAGGCCCACACATCACCACACGTGCAACCCCGCACGGGTCGACCAACCCGCAAATAAATTCGAAATGTGCCACTTCGAGGCCTTTCAGGCGTCGCAGGCCGAAGCGTAAAGTGGAAGCCTGCGAGTCTGCCGCACGTCGGTGTTGGATCGGCGGGGCCTCACCCGAAGTGTGTGACAACCATCAAGATATTGTTTTTAAGCGATGTCAGCGGAGCATTGTACAATATATTTGCTGTATGTTCCTAATCAATTTCATTAAATACTTTGTGAGGTCAGTTGTTTGCCTGATTTCATGAGAATACTGCAACTTTATGTAAACAACAAATTGCGCTGTCCTTAACAACAGCATATGAATGCTGCATAGTTTCTGCGCCATTTTAGATGGCTTTTGTTGTTTGCTGCTTCCTTGCTTGCAATTGTGTGGGCTGGAATACAGTGTTTTTGCAGCACTGAATTCATGGACGTGAACAGGAAGTTTAAGAAACACCAGAGGTAAAGGGAAATGGTTCTAGGCATGACGTTGCACTGGGGTGCAATAGACGGTATTAATTTGACGTGTAGCATTTGTGGTTAGATGCTCCGCTTTAAGTATGTTATTGCAAGGTCAAATGCGATGGCCCCACAATGCAGCATCTTACGGCTATCATTCCGGAGCATAATTTGTGCAGTTAATAATGCTGATGATGATATCAATCACTGTTTTTTTTAATACAGAAGCGTTTTTTAAAACCAAATTTTGTTTTACGTTATGAACCTTCGAATTTCTTTAATTGCTGCATTCGTGTTATAATCAAGATCGATTGTATTACTTATTACTTTAGGTCACAACAACAGCCGCTGTTTTATTTTATAAAAGAATAACGCAATGATGTGTTTTAACGTTTCATCACAAAGGACACCTCAATGTGCACGCATCGAGGCACCTTTAATCAGAGAAGCGAACATCATGATCAGCGAAGCGAACACATGATGGCAGCGTCGGCGCTTGTGTCGTTACTGCGCCGTACGTGCGGCAATCATTCGTGTGCCCACAGTTAATGGGGATATTTTACCACTTTTCAAACAGCCTAGACGGCTGGTTCTTTTGTTTTACACGAGATTTCGTGGCTTATAAACGTGCGCGCACCACAGCTGATCTTATGCGGCGTCAACGTAGAAAGCAAGTGCATTGCTGTCAATGTGCGATGGCTCAATCTGTTTTTTGGTGGCACGCATCCTGGCTAATGAGGCATGCGACAGTTTGCACGCAGTATACGACGGAAACGAAAGATGGCTGCGATAAAATATTTGTCATTTTTTAGTCATCGGCTTTATTTTTACACGGAAGAAAAACTGCTTTCTTTCAATTACAGAAACAAGGTTCATCGCTTTCATTTTAGTTTCTCAAGTTTCAAGACTGCGTAAGATCACGACACAAAACTAATAGCTAGCGCTTACTCCCGGCGTTATATTTTGAGTGCTCTTTTGCGGGCAACTTCGAAAAAAGTACCGGAATGTCCACAGAAGATTATTAAAATAATCGACAATACAGAAGTGAAGCAAGCCACAAGCACAAACTGAAGTGGGTGTTGCCCAGGTGTAGATGTACAGCCCGAACACGCCTGCATACTACATGTCGATGATTTATTGTAAGGCAATATGTTCTCTTTAGAGTCAGATCGTTCAGTGATGCAGCTGCTATTGTTTCAAACGAGAATAAGTGTTGGTAGTTTTGGCTATTTAACAGAGTGTACTAAAAAAAAATTTCGGGACCATAAAGGTTCGCGTTTAGAAGTTGAACGCAATAGTTACATCTTGTTCGTAGTGCCTACTTCAAACACCTATTAGATAAAACCTTTTCAAATTTGTTATGCACCCACTACGTGGCCTTAAAAGAATAGGCACAAGAGCGTGTGTGCCTTTTGTAAAGGGGCACAGGCTTTCAACCATCGAGTCAATATGATAATCACATAATCTGACGCCCGTTGGCAATGGACGCTTGTACTACGCATTATTACTGCAATATTTCATGTTGCATTGTAAAGAATGAATACGTGATGCGTGTGTTTGTGAAGCATGAAAGCTACTTTCACTGCATTTGCAAGCAGGGGAAGTTCTTTTCACTGTTTCCACAAGCAGAGGCGTGGGCAATGGCTGCATCGCTTGCCTCGCAAACAACCCGGCTTCAATCCTCACTTAGAGCCAAACAACCCTACTTCAGTTCCCACTCTTCTCCAGGGCTTTTATGATTTATTTATTTTATTACCTGCATCGTTCTCAATTTTTCGGGCACGCATAAAATGATTTTTTGCTGACAATCAACGACGCCGATGCTGGCACCGACGCCGACACCAGAATTTTGGTGAAGCGCGTTGTTTAACACTGTCACGTTAAAAGAGCTAATATCGAACTAGGATGGATACAGCGGAAAGCGGAAACTTTACGTCATAAACACACTACTCATGCACTCCAGATAGCCGGGGAAAGAACTGCACCCTGAATAGCCTTTTGTGGTGCCTGTCGATGACATTCCGCTTGAAATTATACAGCGAAAGCTATTATGAGATCACAACTCGAGTCACGTGCAGTTGTACGCTGTCGCCGCCGGCATCCGTAACCACATCGCGCGAAATTAGAAAAAAAAACTAGCACCAGTGACACAGTGGGGCGTGAACCCGGGTCCGCTGAGTACCAGCCCAGCATTTCAACACTGAGTTACGCTAGTGTTTGTACTTTGTTATTAAACATGCCTTAGGCAGGCTTGACCTAGCACCAATGACACAGTGGGGCTCGAACCCGGGTCCGCTGGGTGCCGGCTCAGTATTCCACCACCGAGCTGCACCGGTGCTTGTGACCAGGTGTCAAACTTGCCTTAGGCAGGCTTGATGTAGGAAAGCAATCGCGTTAGCACGACTTATTAAGCGTTTTAAAACAGCGAAAGAACAACCAGTCGTCGCACAATGCGAATAGCGTAACGAGTGGGCCGTCCAATGCTTCAACTCATCACAAAAGCTTGTTCTTGTTCCCCTATTAAGTGTGGCACATACACAGTTCAGCCTTATTACCTCTTCGTTGTGAACCACTGCATAAACAATTGGCACAAAATTCCGCGCAAATGTTTAGTGGATACCGCGCACTTCTCAGAAGAATGACAAAAAATAGCATGGCGAATGTGGCCTACTACCCAAATAAATTTATTAATAATGACTTAGTGGGTATCAAGCATGTGTGCTTGCTGTAGTTACCCATTGAGTGTTTTGAAAAGGCTCTGAAAGGCCGCTCTTCTAGCTTTCGATGTGACTGTGCTGCGTCTTCCGCGCAGGCCTGGCATTTTTTTATGAACAGTAACTGAATGAACTCACAGAAACACGGGCAGTGAAATATACGAACTCGCCTTCCTCTATTGCGTAAATACTGTGGTAGAGTTACTAAGCCAGGAAAACTCTGTCGTGGCTGCACTGCACGCAAAACTTGCAAACCGTTGCAATCTTTACAACACTGCAGGACAGAATGGTGTTGACTACTATTGTGATAGGCATTCGTATTTTGCCAGCTACTGAGCTGGAGAACCGAACGAGCACCCATTCGACCCAACGGGGTGTTCTTTCATGGCACCGTTCCAGCGAATGGCTCGCTCCTCGCCCATGACGATGAACCGCTGACCGAGATAGGTCACTTTCTCGGCCACCCAGGCAGAAAATCGCTATTTAGTCTCACTCTTCACGTGTTTCTTGGCAGCAAGACGTTCGCACAACTCTATTTTAAAGGAGACCAGGGCGATGAAAGGCATGCCTTGTCGGGGTTTAAGAGCCTAATATTCGGTGCAACCTGGTGATGACGTCGGAAGTAATTGGCCAATTACAGGCCCCAATTAACGAGGCCCCTCACGTTCTCGGCAGTGGAGGACGGTCAGCGTGACCCCAAGTGTGTGCTTCCTGGGCCCGGTGGGCGCGGTCCGGACCCCGGTGATGGACGATGCGAACCCGTCGACCCCTCCCGTCCCGACGAGTGCAACGCGAGACGCACCGAACGCGATCAATCTTTTTCATTTGCCACAGAGCCTGCATCACGTAACCAATCGTAAACCTGTACGTGGTGTTGGGAAAACAATTTGCTGAATCATCACACATTCTTCGGCAACATACTTTTCTCCTGATAACCTTTTGTATCAAGCTTGAGGAGTAAACTACTCACCATTGCAGGCTTAGTTTGAAGCAAGGTCACGTAGAATTCGGGACATCTACCGCAGTGGCGCAGTTTTTGGCATACCGCGGAGATCGTGATGATTTGGTTTTAACGTTTACATTAGTGGCCATCAAGGGTATGAAGTACGCTTGATAAGTCGACCATGTTTTTAATATTCGAGTATCGCGATTCGTTTATGATTGTGGACTTCATCTGTTTAGCATATCAGACACATGCTATAGTGAACTTCATATATCAATTACCATAACATAGCTCTGGAAATACCACCGACTGGCTTTCTGAAAAATATGAGTACAACAAACAAGATAGGAATAAAATAAATGGTCGTGTTCTTAAGAATTAGTGTTGTACAACTGATGTACATTAAAGAAGAAAAGTTGTAGCTTGCGACTGGTGTGCTACATTAACCTTGCTCTCTTTGTCTGCAGAATTTTAAAGACACTATGTTAAGTGGTCCTCCTAATGCCGCTGTCTGAAGCATAGCGACAGGCACTTGTCACCTGCACAGGGTTTAATATAGCCCTGAAGTGCGTTCTGAACACATGGTGCATAGCTTTTCGCAGTATACAATCGACAACAATGACGCTGCAGTTGGCATGTGAAATAAATATACCGATTCGCATGCATTAGAAATCCTACAATCATGTGTGACTGATCGCTTGCTTATTCCTGCGTTTTTCAAGCCATTGTGCAATGAAATATGACTTCTTTTGAACACTTTCGAACCAAATGTATTTTTCAGCACAAATATACGCGTTTTCTTTTTTTTTTTGCTTTCAAAGTTTTCATTAAACGGGGAAGAGCACATCGATAACATGTTTAATTCAATCTTTTCACTGTTACATTGTTTTCCTCGGCAACGTTTGTCAGACGTCAACCTCTAAAGGCTGCCATTTGCGCACTGCGAGAAACAAGAACAACGCAGTCGTGGGTAATGCATTGCTGCGACGGGGAGAACGTCGTGAGTTAGAGGGGAAGGAAGACAGTGAACGTTTCACTCGCATCTCCTCCTATATAATATCGGTCGGTTAGCAATACCTATTAGAGCGCTGAGCAATTCTGAAGGTCGAAGAAAATGTATTTCAGGGTCACTCGACAACGAGGAAGGCATTACATACTGGCAGACATGCCGTCAGATAATCATTAGAACTTCGTCGCAATGTTTAGGAAGAGTCCGACCATTGCGATTTAACTAGTACAACATGGTGCAGACCTTGCAATAAGTTAACACCGCGTGTGTGTCTTTTTGGGTGTGTGCTGATGTCTGCCCATTACCTCTGTTTGTGGCCGATTCGTAGCGTAGGTTAATAGACAGTTTAAAAGAAAAAAAAAGAAAGAACAATCAGAGATATGTGGATAGACGCGACAAGGTCCTTTCGGCAATATGAACAGACATGAGGGAAGAGCCTCAGTGTGAGCAAGAAATCTGCAAGAGGAGGCAAGAAAGGGTCAGGAATGTGTCAGCAGATGTTTTGATTGCACATGGTCCTCACGCACGTCGCACGTGTCTCGCCGTCTCCTAGTGACGTGCGCCAGAAGGGAGCTTCATCGTTTCGTGGTAAGTGTAATACTGCTGAATTCCTCTTTTTTTTCTTTTTAAAGACGATAGTCTTTCTTGGGAACCTTCGCCGCGAAAATTCTGGTCTATCTGTCTGTGCATTTGTCTGTTTGTACACCCTTAACGGTACTCTAAACGGCACCAAAGTGACCCAACGATATTCCAAACGGCCAACCCCATCCGCAGCGCCCGCCAATATTGCGCAAGGCTCATCGTTCATACTTGTGTGATTGTCAATTAAAAAGCAATTATTGCACATATCTGAGGCACCATAACAAAACTTATATATTCTGTATGTGTGTCTTTTACTAAAAAAGGCCTACATAGGTAATTTTATGGATCGTAGCCTTTATAACGCAGCGCTGGCCATGCAACGCTTGCACGAAACGGCAAGTGTTTCCAACGCTTTGCTAAGACGACAAGGTGGTGGCACCTACCCGTCGCCTTGCGTTCTACACCTTATCACCTCAGAGACGGGCGCGCACGGCGCGCGCCCCGTTTTCCAGGATATATGCCAGATAGCGCTCATGTCTAACGTGTGACGTGACTTGATGCGCTCGTTCGCCTCTACTGCGCGCTCGAGGCACTCTGACTGAGCACCTCCAGAATACTTTTCACCAATTTTTTTTTTTGCGCAGAACATCAAATAAACGTTTTGTTCGCTCTCTCCAGACGCAAGACTATCGTCTTTCGACGACATTTGCGGTGTACCATGCAGATACGGGGCCAATTTTTTTAAACACGAACGTGTTTTATGCCGGCGGTCCTATGCACCTCCGCTGACGTATTTACGTCACAGAAGTGACGTTGAAAAATACATACTAAGAGATGAATATGCAAAAAAAAAATAACAAGACAAGCATATGTCGCGCGGAATCGAAACACTGGCAACTTCTCGATTCTCAGCGCACGGCGCTAACCACTACGTCACAAAGCGCATGCTGTCTGGGGTACTTATGGCAAGCTACCTATATAAGCCATACACCGTTTGGTTGTCCTCAGAGCTTCGAAACTATAGGGCATTTTTGTTATCAGTGGCGAGATGGCGCCATGGGCTCCCGTTGGATGTGTTCTAAAGATCGTAGCCTCCACGAAGCGCCACGTCCACGGAGCGTGGTCTTTCCTGCGCACGCGCTCATCAGACCCGTAATTCGCGAGAAGACGAAGGTCGCTTCGCACGCTGCCTTGGCCGCGTTTATGGCAGAAGCACGCTGCTGACACACGACGCAGAAAAATTGCCCGCAGCTTCCCTCGGGGGAACACTGAGGAGGATGCGGACCATATAATTGGTTAACGGGGTGTTAAAGTGCGACTTACTTGGGTCGATGGCTAAATTGGTTAACGTGGTTGTGAAATGGGGTGTTAAATTGCGACTTACTTGGGTCGATGGCTAAATTGGTTAACGTGGTTGTAGGAGGGGGTGTTAAATGAGTGAACACGTACACACGTATGCGAAAGGGCGGCGCTGGTCGAAGGGACGTCGATCATTGTGTTTGTGGATTCGTTGGAATTCATTTCACCGCGACCTTGGACGTCGACGCGCCGTACAAACCAACCGACGAGCGGCAACTGAGCGAGCGAGCGCCGACCTTGAGTATATATACAGCACGACGGCGCATGCACTGTCAGCTGTTGAATTTTCTCGAAGCGCGACGCCACATGCGCGTCCACTGGAGAATCAGGAGAATTGTAGATGTCGAACGCGGTGTGTAGAGGAGGAAGGGTGCACAGATGGTGGAGGAGTGAAGCGCGCGCGGTGTGTAGAGGAGGAAGGGATGCACAGATGATGGAAGAGTGGGCGACGGCGCGACGGCGCATGCGCGCGCGTCAGCTGTCGAATGTTCGAGAAGCGGTGCGGACGGCGCGGACGGCGCGGACGGCGCACTACAAGGCGCGAGTATAAGATGCTCCGCATCTAATAATTGTGACTGTTGTTCGCGCTTCTCCTGTGTATATTTGTGTGCTCGATTCGTGCGTCTTTCTGTTTGAACAGTGCGCTTCAAGTGTCGAGCTGTGACAGTTATTATGCACTCGCCCCGCCGCGGTGGTCTGGTGGCTAGAGTACTCGGCTGCTGACCCGCAGGTCTCAGGATCGAATCCCGGCTGCGGTGGCTGCATTTCCGATGGAGGTGGAAATAATGTAGGGCCGTGTACTCAGATTTGGGTGCACGTTAAAAAACCCCAGGTGGTCGAAATTTCCGGAGCCCTCCACTACGGCGTCTTTCATAATCATATGGTGGTTTCGGGACGTTGAACCCCACAAATCAATCAATTTGCACTCGTCCTGTGTATGTTAATTTCGTGCGTGCTTTCTGCTTGAGGTGTTCCCTGTAAGTTTTGAGCTGCTTTACGTTCTTAGCGTGATTTTGCAATTAGTTTCTGTCAACGCTCAACTACCTCTATAAATACACGTTTCACTTTCGTGTTATACCGATTCTTGTATAGAAGTATCAGATCTCAAACCAAAGCGAAAAGGCGGATACGCTGCACAGCATAAGTTTTGAAAAGCTTTGGTCTCACATTCAGCCCTCTCCGAAAACAGCTCAACATCAGTGAAGCCCTCAGACTCACGCATGAAGATGAAATGAAACTTGGTAATTTTAATCACGGATCACTTAATGTTGCTCAACTTACTTCAACTACTGCTCCTTCATTTGAGGTTTAAACTGATAACGTAAGGATGACCATAATTTGTTGTGAGAAACGCTGCTTAGCTGAGGGTCCGAAACTATTTTATGAGAAACGCTGCTTAGCTGGGAGTCTGAACTTATTTTGACCACATGTGGCATTTTTCGTTGTTGTTTCCGGGTGCCCCGCTGGACAAGCGACCACCAAAGCTCGGAACATGACCTAGTGCTCCGTATCAGAAGCCCCTGTCTATTGAATCATCTGAGCGTGCTTTCAATACAATAGGAAAAAGAACGCAACGACCATCTTTGTTGTAATGTGAATGCAGAACGAAGGTACTCATTTTCGATATGCGTATGTTGGAACATCCCTTGCAGAACCAGCGTGGCTTGTCTGAGTAATACCATAAGGCGTCAAAGGAAGTATCTCCAAAGGCTATGTTGATTTAAAATAATAAACAAAAAACTTGATATTGAGATGGAGTATAAATAGAGCATGGTTTCAAGATGTCCGGAAACCGTAATAACGAAACCTCAGTATGGACATCTAAGTTTTTTTTACCTGCCCCTTTTGCTTCAATGCTATGTCAGTTTTCACTTTGAGTTTCGTCATTATTATGATAATAAGACGCCCTATACTGTTATGCATAGAGTCAATTATGATTGATTTATATTGAAGTCAGAGGCACTAACAAGAGAAAGTGTTTCATAAGCCTCAGTAGAAAATAAATCACGTTCGTATTCTAAATATTCCCGCAAATTAGCATCAGTTTTGTGTGGGAAAATATTTAGCAGCGTCTTTCAGAGTGTTACGACAATTCGACAGCATGTATTGAAGCTTTTCTTGATATGGTACGCCTTCTGTGTGGTCGTACAAGTTTCGTGAATGGCGAATTGATGTACTATGATGATTAATTCAACAATAGTTGATTCTTCTTGAACTTGAAAATTACATAGAATTATTCGCGCTTGCACGCAAGGCAAAGGTCGTACGATCAGTCCACACACTTTTGTTTGAGACAAAAAATGCGTAAAAGCTCTTCAAATGGTGTTTTGGGAGCGTGCATTAGCCCATTAGTGGGGTTCCGAGTGAACGGCCACCGCTCCTGTTTCCTGGAGTCGGCGTGGGGCCGCGAGCAGGGCGGACGCTGAACTTCAGGGCTGAGCCCTGAGCCACAGCCCGAACTGCGATGCGGTTCGCTGCGCGCGAGGCTCAGACCGCGCGGAGAGCCTTATCCCCGACAGCGCGGTTTTAAACACTCGCGAGGGAGACACTGCGTTGTGCGCGATCTCAGTCAAATCCGCTCAGTTAGGGAGCTCGTTCATTTACATGTTGTGTTTGTTGCTTCCCTCAACTGTCGCGCCACGCGGGATTATGTGGCCTAATCGCCGCGCGCGCAGTTCGCTTGGTAGTGCATACCGGGAGGCCCCGTGTGCGAAAGAGCTACCGTTTTAAATAAGGCGATTCCGAGCAAGTGAAGTACAGCTGCAGTGTATCACAACATGCCACCAAAAAGAATGTGTGTGGAATAGGACCCGAGCGTGAAACTTCCTTTGGACAGCACATGACTACTTAGTGTGTATAAAAAAAAACCCTCAATTTCAAAAACTCTTGCCTGTGGAAATTCGAAGCAAGTTTCAGATTTTTTAACTGTACGCATACGTGTGACAGAGTACGGCTCCGAGCCTGTATGCGACTGCTAAGTGAATTTCCCGATTTCGTGGTAATATATTTGTAAATGTCTCCTTAAAACCGACTGGATAAAATAGACAGAGCAGGGGGTGCTTCTAGAGATTTCAGCAGCGGTACTGTTCTTGAGCGTTTGACGGCTAGTAAATGCACGGCTCTTTACGATGCCATGGTGAAACAGAACATGATGTGGACAGCTGAAAATAGAGAACATTTGCCGTGATTCCAATGTAAGCTTAAAATTTTTGCCTCACATTGTCCATATTGTGTGAATGCCGATTTTCCTTTTTTACACTGAACAATAACGGCTTATGTTTTTGTAACACTTTGCATTAGTAATTTTCTCCAAAGGATTCATAGAACCAACATTATTCGGCATCGCTATATTACTCTGATTTTGCTCAACTTACCTCGCGTTTCGTTCAGGTATCAGCTGCCTGCCATGAATTTCTATCAACTAGCCCGAATGCATTGCTTGCTAAGTTAGATGTTCAGTTCTCCTGGAAAAACCATTGAAACGTACTTACAGGCTTCTGGTTTTTTAATAGCTCTGACAGCTTCCTTGTTAAAGTTCTTGACATTTAAAACCCGTCTATAGTTTGTTTTTGTTTCGTTTTTGTTTGTTCTAGGAATCTTGATTCGACCTGCTCAGAGCACAAGTCAGGGTCTAATAATTGCATCGGTCGTTATCATAGTCAGCAGCTAAATTGTTGACGCAAATGAACCGTTAAAGAACAGAAATCATGAAGTTTGCACTAAGTCGCGCAAGGCTTGAAACAGCAAAGCTGTACAACTCACAAGTCCAGCCTTGTAGGTTGTTGCTAAGCTTTAGCCATAGGTGATACCAGGATGTTTCTAGGTTGCCTCCAGGTCGTTGCTAGGCTCTAGCTAGGTGACTATACGTTGTTTCTAGGTTTCTTCCAGGCTGTTGCTAAGCCTTAGGTGGTGCAACGTTCTTTCTAGGTTGCCTCCAGGTTGTTCTTTCTATATTTTCTGAAGGCTTTAGCTTGTGGCTATATAATGTTTTTAGGTTACTTCTATATAGGTTGTTTCCAGACCTTTGCTAGGGAATGCTCGTTTTTTTTCTAGGTAGCTGTTGGGCTTCAAGCTAGGTGATGCGGGATTGCTTCTAGGTAGCTGCTGGGCTCTTAGCTATGCCGTTTTTTATAGGTGGCTTCTAGGTCGTTGCTGAGCTTCAGCTAGTTTTTAGGTTGTTTCTAGGTAATTGGATGTTTTTTAGGCTTCATATTTGTCTAACTTCTCTGTTTCAAGCTTTGCGCGACTTAGCTGAAGCCTTACGATTTTTTTCTAACTATCGCTTTCGATCTGTGTCTGTCTTTCTCTTTTACACCCTTTATTTTCTTTCTCCATTCACTATATTTTATTATCTCTCTCTCTCTCTTTGACGTCTTTCACGTGCATCACTTTGTCCATTAGAGTTTTCCTTTAACGCTTGCACGTGCTGTACTCAGTAGTGTGGCTTGCCCTATTACTGGGGTGCGTATCTACCTGAAAAGTTTTGCATGGTGGAGCAGAAGTTACCGATGGCTTAAACAGCTCCACGTTGTCGGGGATGGAGAGAGCACGTGCCACTCCATGATGATGATAGTTTTTGTACACATCGTACAAACCAGGTTTTACGGCTGGCTTAAATAGGTTCGCTGTAAATAAAACACAAATACCCTACCGTCACATCTTCAACGTTCACAAAAATATTGCCTTGCTTTTTGTGCAAACATTGTCACATCTGCCAGTAGAATTCTCATAATCTATATTCTCAACAGCTTCGCGAAGGCTGTGATAGTGCTGTTATTTCTTTCCTGAAGTCGGTTTATTTGCGAAACTTTTCACTGCGTTGCCCTTCGAGCTGCCGCGGTCGATGTAGAACTTCCTGCGTGCAGATATAGGCTGTGGGAACGCCGGTGATGTGGAAACCATGTTCGGTAGCCGTCACTGCAAGAAGAAAAACATGCACCCGCGCGCTCTAAGGGCGGAACCCACTCGCTGCGCAGCCGCATCCAAGCCTGCCTTCAGGCCACGCCTGCATGGCTTTCTGTCATGGGCTTACCTCGCGCGAGTACGCACGCGTATATTGTAAACATTGGCCGCAATAGCGGTTGCCAGAAAGAAGCCGAGGGAAAATTCGTGTGGATATTGAAAGCCAGACTGGAGCCTGCGGAGAAGGAAGGTTCTGACCAGCAGTAGTTGAGAAGTTCTATGAGCACCGACCTGCGGCCGCACGGGCCCCCACGTGAATAATTACTCGACAAGAACGCACTGAGCCGGTCGACGCCTCGCGATGCGGCTCTGCTTTGAAGCCAGCTGTCTCCGTCGGCTACTATTCAGCAAGGCGCATGAAAAGGGAGCCTATAGGACGCCCACGCTGGCCGCGCCAAATGGGAGAACCATGTCTTCAGCGTTCGTGGAAGGGCGGCGATGGCTACAGCCGCGGCTGCTGCGCTGGTACCTATTCGGTGCCTTATAAAGCACGCAATTATACGACCCGCAATTCGTACCCGGCGCGCCCTCTGAATCTGCGCTTTAAACGTGTCTGCTCGAGTCGTTTCCCATCTCTTCGGGAAAACTGTGAAGGAGGTGAATGGTGCCGCTTTCTGAGCCCGTTTCCCGCACGTCATTCAAACACTGTACGTGCGAGGCTTGCACCACAGCTCGGGGTGCTCTATCTCGACCAAGGTTTTGAGATATGTCACATTTTCTTTTTTCAACAAAGAGGCCTGCACCTTGAATCCTGTCTAATAGACCGTCGGGAGATGAAGTGTGTGCTTTTCGATCCGAAGCACCCAATCCAATTAAATATTTTCGATGGTGTCTTAAACACCATTGAATGTTGCGCTGTAGCTGGTCTAAGCCACTGCACTATATACGCCCGCATTCTATCTGTACCATCAGACACTATTTTTGCGTTCCCACTGCACATATACCACGCTTATTTGGCCTCGTTATTCCTGTGCAACCTATGAATGACCCATGTTTTAAATGTGCACCAATGGCTAGGTTTCGTGCTGTTCATTGTCCATAAAGATATTCATAGATTAGGCTGCTAATGTTATTGATATGTGGGATTTAACGTCTTGAAACCACCATATGATTATGAGAGACGCCGTAGTGGAGAGCTTCGGAAATTTTGATTACCTGGGGTTCTTTAACGTGCACGCGAATCTGAGCACATGGGCCTACAGCATTTTCGCCTCCACTAAAAATGCAAAAATGCAGCCACCGCAGCCGCGATTCGATCCCGCGACCTGCGGGAGAAATATTATATGTGCCAGTATATATATATATATATATATATATATATATATATATATATATATATATATATATATATATATTGAACAAAGGGAGCTTACTGGGTGTTCAGCTTATAAACTGTTTGTTGGGCGGTACTTGTGGCCACGTAAATGGAAAGTCAGATTACAGCAAGACACTGGCACTGATGGCGGCGAATGGAGCATTGGCCTCCAATCGACTTACAAACGGTGAAGCACGTCGGCATTTATACATGTGCCGTTGAATTTTCCAACCACATCACTGGTCGTCGCGCAATCTCTGGAATAGTCTCGATTGTTCGCGTCTTGCGTGCAATCTTAACAGAACAATCTACAATAATCGCTAACATTTTCGAACCAGGCGCATTTGCGCTGAGCATTACAGGCTTTCTGGACGAAATCCAAAAGAATAAAAAGCGAAAATAAGAAACAAAAGTGAAAATAAGAAACACGCGTTTCAATACTGCCAAACTGTGGTAAATAAATGAATAAATTGTACAAGAACATGCGTACTGCTAGAACAGTAAGCTAATTGTGATACATGCCCTGCCTTCAAAAATAGAATGCCGCTTATCGAGTTGTTGGCTCCCGCGACATCCCGTGTTCAAAGCGCATTCATCTCTTCAAACTTGCATCTTACTTGCATCTTCACCTGAAAGACCTACTTATATTGACAAACACACGTTATACTATTATATACTATTATTCATTTGTTGGGCATCTCCTGCTGTAATGTTGTAGTTTCTTTGTTTCGCACAACGCGCAGGTTCGATTTGGGAGGTCCGAGGAGCCACCTCAGGACACTTTCTGAAGTCCATTTGACGCAAACATTTAATGACAAAGGCTCGAGAGCACTTAACCCCAAATAAAACTGGTCCTACTCCTCAGATACAGTTACAAAGAAATGTACATGCTATAGGTTAGTTACTCATCATCAAGTCCTACCACTCAGTCCCTGCACAGAGTTGGTCACGGAGAGTTGCGAATGAGTAGGGTCTCACAAGCGTCATTGAGTGGAAGACTGACATGAAACACAGGGCCAATGCAGTTGTGGTCGTAGTTCGCATCGGCACTGGGCAGCTACACGAACCGTAGGAGAAGCAGCTTTCCTAGGCTGCCGGTAGACGCTGCACCAGCTGACGCTGCACAAGCTGACGCTGCATTTCACGCACTGGCCTCAAGGTTGAGTCCTGGCCGGACAGCCCCGCCTGAGCTCGAGCCCGAAGATCGGCAGCTCAGACCTGTCCACGGGCATAGGAACGTCAGCGCAGCCAGGTAGTCTTGGAGCCCCTTAGGACACCGGACGATGGAGGCAGAAGCCTTGGCTCGGGTCTGAAACCCGACCGCCCTGATGCGTGGCTCGTCTTCCTTTTTGTTTCGCGCGTGCTTCGAATAAAGCTGCGTCTGCTTGGAATTGGCGCTTCAGTCGTTTCTTATTATTGATTAACATCCGTGCCATCTTCTCCCTTGCCCACTTCGAACTTGGTTCATAGCGCGCACTTGGAATTCCGCTCACCCCGTTTCAAGTTCCACGCACTTCAACCACTTTCAATTCCGCGGACTCCATCACACCTGCACAGCTATCTGCCTACTAGATCATGTTATGTCGCTGTAAATGACCAAACGTCTTCCTTGTACAAAGTTAAGTTCATCAAGGGTTGGTATTTGGCCCACTCTTATGTTTAATTTCCCTTAACAATGTTTTTTTGCAATATAGTATTGTTCTTTTCTCTCGCATGCCGATGACATCAATATATTTAGGGAAATTTATTCAGTCAATTGCTGTCGCTTGCTGCAGTCAGATTTGTCTTCTTTCTCCGAATGGTGTGACAACAATAAGCATTCTCTGAATACCTCAAAGACAAAATTCTTGACTATACCTCGCAAAACGTACATCATGTCATTTCCGTACTCTGTCAATACCGTGCTGTTATCTAAGGTTTATGAGTTGAGTGATCTTAGTATTCTTTTTCATATAATGCTAAAGTTTTCTGGTCATATTAAATGTGAGGTCATCCGTGGCCTTTGTTCTTTCGGCTGTGTTTGCAAAGTCTCTCGAGAATTCAGTTCTTATGTATTTCTCAACTTAAATATGCAATTGTGATGTGGAATAGCATTGCTAAATCTGGTAGTGACGCCATTGAGCGAGTTCAGAACAAGATCACAAGCATTTACAACCATCGTTTTGCTAAAGATGCCTCTGGATCTCGTTTCAATACTGCCAGATTATTGTCATCGCCCTCCCTTCAAGGGACACAAAAGGCAACTATTAAGTCGACGTTGACTGTTGAAATGGTGGTCCGGAAACTTCGTAGTGTTACTTTTGTGCCAAGGAAGGACCTATTTTGAAATAAAATTACGTTTTAGTGGTCCGCATCGGGTTAGTACACTTCAAATTACCCGCCTTTAGAAGCGGACCGACCCGACCGGCTCACGTCACTGTGGCCGCGCACAACGTTGCCTGGCTTTACTGCGCTAGTAACAGCTGAGCGAAAGTAGTGGGAGCCACAGCAGCAACAACGGCCATTGATCAATTTGCCACCATTAGCTTCGAGATTGCAGACGTTTTTGCTTCAACATCACCCTGTGTAACCACGCAACAATTGAATTCTTGAACCACACGTGCCATTCCCCATAGTAACGTACCGGTGGTTTCTTTTTTCCGTTAATCAAACAGAAACCAACAAGCAGCAACTCATTGCGTCTCTTTATGCACGGAAGGTTTGCAGTTAGATCTATTACTAGTGATTAATTGAAGGCGGTTCCCGTCTGATGTCATCCGGATCATTTTGAAAATGTCCTACTGTGGCACTTGTGTCCTTGTGCATTTACCTTCATTTCTCGGTAACTAGGGCACTGTTGTTGATAATCTTGTCGTTTTAGATGTTGTCATACACTGAGTTTTCACTATGACGTGAATTGTTATTTCGCTTTAGTGTCCCTTTCACTGCCCACAAAATCGCGCTGACCAGTTATTTCTTTACAAACTAGTTCACGGTGTGACATCCTGCTCTTGATTTCTCAGTTGTGTACAATCTCGGTAAGTTAACTAGAGAATATTGGCCATTTCATGTACCTACCAACTACTTTTAACACTCTACTGTTCAGAGAACATAAAGTCGTTATAATGTTAACTGTCATCATATTGATGTTTTTTCCGGTCCCCTGTCATTAATTTTATCTCAGCTCTGCACTGCCTCAACATTGTTTTTCCAATGTACAGATATTCTTCCCTTTTCCGTCTTTCAGGTATGCTTCTACATTATTGTGTATCTTCCCCTTTATTTTCCATTCCAATTTCATGATTTTCTTGTGTTTTATTCATTGCATCCGCGGTGGTATCGGGCTGACTGTAGGCACTCTCAGTCATTTTAGTGGTTGAGGCAGCTGGCAACGTTCTGTTGTGAAGTTTCATGTTGAGGTCAGGGGCTGCGACAACTTCCACCAGATGTCGTATGTGAATTTATTAATGAAGCCCTGTTGATTTGTGCAGTCGCAGTAGTGCAGGTTCAACAAGAACACAGATTTCGTGCAAAGAGACATTATTATTATTATTATTATTATTATTATTATTATTATTATTATTATTATTATTATTATTATTATTATTATTATTACGATGTTGCGTACACAGGGGTACAAAGAAAAATAGGGGGAGAGCAGGCTGACAACTGCCACCTGGAGGGACACTGCACCAGCCTGCTTTTTCGAGAAAAGGCAAGAGATAGAGGAAAAAGTTAGCAGGAGAGAATGGCGAAAGAACGGAAAGTAAACAAAAAAAAACTATCTGAAGACTAGGACGAACATAAGTAAAAAGATGGCAAAATAACGTCCATAAACAGATCGCTGCTCCACTCTATGATTGTTGATGACTAGTGAGGCGGCGCCAGTAACGGGTGGCTAAGCCTTGATGCAAACTTCATCCGTTACGTACAGTGCACGTTGCGTGCGTCAGATTTTATCGGGGTGTAGCCCTAAATAGCTCTATTCACTTCTCGGTGCCCCTGTTTCGTCTTCTGTACTACATGCATGGCCAATGGCGCAGGCAGATTTGGCTATAGTGACAGTTTCTGTAAAGCCGGCTCAAAAGATCTTCTCCATTATACACGCAGAAGAGGAAGAAAAAAAAAAGACCATGCTCGCCGGGCTTCTTTCGGCAACCCTGCAGCTTCTCTGGCATGGCATTGTACAGCAATTTAACGTGCACCAGGGGTCCAGAGCCTCTCGGTAGCAAGCGAAGCACTGGCCCGGAGCGGTGACCCGTCGTTGTAGAACAGCGCCAAGTCTTCGGCCCATCGTGTTCAAGCGGCACCTCGAGAAGCCCACCTTTGCGCCGAGCAGCGCCACGGCGGTCTCAGGAAGGCGCCCTTTGTTCGCTCCGGCCGCGACGCCAGATAACGAACAATGGCCACAAAGGTGCGGTTTCTCCGGACTACAATGACGCCTCTCGACAGCCACTTTCCTGGCCGCCGTTTACGGGACGCCCGAACGAAGAGATCGTAAAGAGAAGAAACCGAAATAGAAGAAGAGGCGCGAGAATGCTTCGACGGCGCGTTACCCGTCTTTGACGGCAGGGTGCGCACCTCAAGAGAAGAAAAGAAAAAAAGGGTTTGAGATGCGACGTCGCATCGACGCCCTATTTCCCTTAGCTCACGTCCTTTCTGTTTGGTGTCTTGTCGGTTGCGTTTGGGTCTACTTTGTTCTTCTTTTAGGCATAAATGTCGGACCGTGTTCCATCGCTTAGGCAATGAAATCCAACAAAGCAAACTGCGAATGCGACAAAGGCGTGAGAAAAAGTGTCCAGCAATGTGAGAAACTGAATTAGCTTTGCCACTCCTTCACTTCGCTCCTCCTCCACTTTTTTATTTACATGCCCTTTGAGGGGGAGGTCTATTGAGAGTGAAAATGATTCGATATATGCATGCGCTTTGACATGACTTTGTTTTGATTATGACTTCTGATTTCACAAACGCTTTGTTTTATTTGTCTTCTTTGCGAGATCATAGCCGGCCTCGTTAATGACGTGTCCAGGGGTGTTATTCAGGTTCGCCCGAGCTAGGTAAAACTCGGGACCTTTCCGAGCTCTGTCGACACACACATTTCAATGAGCCAACAGTGCGAAAAAGCTAAATTCACCCCTCAACGCGTTGCGTTTCATTGGTTACGATGAAACCCGGCATCGCGTCAAGGATGGTTGAGAAAGTTGGGTGGTGTTTTTAAACCAGAGACATCTTCTTTCAAATTCTTCGTCGTTCCACTAAGTGCAAAAGTGAACCCTTGCAATAAAAGTGTCAGAAGTTTTTTTCTGGGGATATTTTTAATTCATTTTGAATCTTTGGATGCCTGCACTAAGTCTGATTTTGAAAGATCAGCACGGTGGCTTCTGAGATTCGTTCCCGCCGAGCGCCTCACAACATTGCGATCGCAACTAAACCTGATGACACGTGTTCATCATTATGGTTAGCCTGTACACTCTAGCGTGCTGCTCGGTCGGTGCGTGCCTTCTTTGTCGCCTTCATCGTCCGCTAGCACCCGAGCGCGTGTGGCCAGGCAATTAGCTATTCAGCTGGGCGTTATACTTGGCAAGTTAGGATAGGACATACTATGACCAAGGTAGCTAAGCCAAGTCGTGGTAAGACCAAGGTAATTACGCCACATCTTAATAAGACCTTAGTAATGAAGCCATGCAAAGCTAGAATCATGCTAACTGAAACATGGTAATGACGCATGCTAATTAACGATGCGTTAATTATGAGCATCTTAAATAAAAGCGTGGTAATTAGACCTTATTATTACGATGACTATTACTATCATGCTAATACAAATTACGTGAAATAGCTTTATTTTAATTATAGCTGTGCTAATTGCAACCAAGATAACTTTTGCCGTTTTAATTTAAACCTTATAGATTAAGAAAAATGTGCAGTGTTATGTTCATTGTGCCCTAGGTAATTATTATAATCAAAATAGTACAGAGCTGATGCGACCTTCACTTCGAAGCAGACAAAGCAGATGAGTAGACGACAGAGTTGAAAAGCTGGAAGAAGCTAGTTTATCACATGCTCCTTTATGGCTCCAGCCTTGCACAAGTGGGGCTAGATGACCAAATTATATGCAAAGAAGCTGGTGCTTAGCGCCCCCCCCCCCCCCATCAAATGGTTGACTGTCACACATAAACAATGACAGGTACCACACCTGGTAGCAAATCTTCTTCATCACGACAACCAACGACTAGCGACCAGGATACACTTTCCAGAAAGACTGCATTGCACGCACCGAAGCATCGTGCAAATCACACTTAAACCACAGGCGTTCGCAAACTATGCGAGCCAAACCGAGCGGGTTTTCACTCAGTCGTTTTTCAACTCACGATCCACTGCAACAAAGGGCGTGGAATATGCGGATCACCCACCGTTCTGTGGATGTGCTTGGCATGCAGCGTCGTGTTAGCGAGCAGAGTCCTGCTGGTAGGTTGCTTCGGTGAAAATACATTAATTTCGGTCCGGAATTGGTGTCCGTATGGCAGCCAGCTGGGTAGCGATGCGTTCAACTTCCCAAACGCGAGAGGTAGAGTTCTCAGCTAGAGCCATGAACGTGCGAAGGCCTCCCGATCCTTCCTGGCGTGTCCATCGCTGCACCCAACTCACAGGCGTGACATTCGCCCGTTGACACCTTTGTATTTCGTCTGCGCTTAAAGCAGGGGTTCTCGTAGTCGCTGCCATTGCACTCGTATAGCAGTAGACGGTGGAGATACACCATGCGTGCATATGGAAGCTACACTACGCTGCGATGTGAAAGACAAAGCAAGTAATTGCGTCGTCGCAGAGTGAAATCGGTGCGTAGAGCGCGTCGCCATAACAGCCACCATTTGTGTCCTCCGAAGCTTTGAAGATCCAGAAACTTTGAGAGAGCTGATTGCGAAGGCCACACTACACTGTGCTTTAAGTTAGACCATCGGCCTCTAGGGGGCTTTTGTAATGGGCTCTGACTAGCCGCTAGGGCACTCTCGCTAGAACGACGGGACAGCGGCGTACGTTTGAATGTTGGCATCGAGGCTTCGTAGGGCTGAATAACTGAGACTACCGCAGTGGTCTCTACGGATGTTGGTGTCATATTACAGTATTTCTCTTCTCCGCTGTTAGACGGCGGCACCACCCCGACAAACTAAGAACGCTGGTACAGAGTGATTGATTGATTGATTGATCGATCGATATGTGGGGTTTGACGTCCCGAAACCACCGTATGATTATGAGAGACGCCGTAGTGGAGGGCTCCGGAAATTTTGATCACTTGGGGTTCTTTAACGTGCACAAATATCTGAGCACCCGGGCCTACAACATTACCGCTTCCATTGGAAATGCAGCCGCCGCAGCCGGGATTCGAACCCATGACCTGCGGGTCAGCAGCCGAGTGCCTTAGCCACTAGACCACTGCGGCGGGGCAGGTACAGAGTGAAGGAGTCTGAGGTATATATGAGCTGCGTGTAAAAGACTTTGCAAGTGCGCCGATGGTGCAGTCAGTTAAGTGCCCAATTGCCATCGGTGCGGACCTAGAAGTCCCGAGTTCTATTCCTGGGTCTCCCAGATGCACGGAATTTCGTATTCTGGTTTCTTTTTGTTTGTATTCTCTTCGTGTTCCTTTTTGAAAACGTCCTATCTAATACGTAAATGTGTCAGTGTAGTCTTGGTGGACCCCGGGAGAGAACGCTTTCATGTTAAAACATGGAGAAGAGAGAAGGAGAGAAAAAGAGCAAACTAAAGATAAACAATGAAGGCAGCCCAGCTCTATAAAAAACAGAAAAAATATGGCAGGGACCAAATTTCTGACCTTGAGAAGGTCGCAGGTTCGGTCGCTGCCAGCGGCAAAATGTCTTTTTGTTCACTTTACTTTCTTTAAATTTATATCACAGTAGTTATAATACACTTAAAACAGTAAAATTAACGTCTTCTATATTTTCTGTGACTTCCTTATCTGCTGGTTTTCATTTATACTTTGACGTAATGACACATGAGGACATGGATGTTCAGTAAAGAATGTTTTCCGAGTGGTTCTCTTGTCTATGTATATTTGGTGGAAAACTAGCAGTTGTTTCCTGTACGAATACAACCAGTGAGCGAAGCTCCTAAAATTGGATGCAAATGACTATGCACGTGATCTTTCTGCTGGCTTTCATAAAGGCGGAAGGGTGGGAAACGGGTGAAAAGAGCGTCTGGTTCTCTCGGTGGCGGAAACAACTCAGCAAGTGAGTGCGCAGTGCGCGCGTTACAGCGTGAGCCATCTGCCGCCGCGCCTGCGCTCACCAGGAACGCGAACCTGTTGTTTTGCTCGGCGCTCTTGTCCGGCGCTGGAAGGTTCGACGGTGACGACAACGAAGCGAGCATACGGAACTTTGCTCCTAAGAAAAGGAAGGGCTGACAGGCCTCAGTTTGACATGCAAGCTCTTTAAACAATATGTCTGGTTGTTGGGCTAGTTGGTGTTAGCGGATCATCATCGTGTAGAGCGAGGACCCAAGTATAAAGGCATGGAAAGATGCAACACAACACATGCGTTGTGTGCATGGGCGTCAGCAGGATTTGTCTTGGGGGGTGCAAACCGTGCGGTATTGAGGGTCTGAGAGGGGATGGAGGATATGGACGCTGGCATAGCTAGGGTATGGTGCAAGGGCTACTGGGGCCGGAGGAGGGCCGTATGCAGGCCAGTTCCCCTTTTGTATCCTCCTGCCGAGGCCCGTGCTTATCTATCTCCGTGTCTTTGCATGACTGTCTTCCCGATACACGATGACCATCAACAAACTCTTTCAGCTCATTCGAGATATCACAATCCTAACAACATGAGTCGATGACTGCAGTCACTATGTATGAAAGACAGTCGATCAAGTATTTCAATGTATCATCCAACTGGTAGAGAATCCTGACTTGCTTTTCTAACTGAGGCCCTTGCCGACGTTTGCCAGATATGGGAAACAAACTGCACCGATATTTTTTGCACTGTTTTCAATGTCCTCAATATTTTTTTATGTATGTATATGGACCCCAGATTGTTGGGACATATTCTAAAACGACTTACTGATAGGCTGCATTGTATAACGCCCATTAAAAGTTAACACTCATTAAAAGTTACTTCTGTAATAGACAGTAGGCTGTTTATGTTCGCTCTACTTTATCAGATTTTTTACTACTAATCAGGGTGTTCCTCAAGGGTCTATTCTTGGCCCGCTTATATTTTTAAGTTACATGAATGACTCACAGCCTTTCCTTTATGCCGATGACACTACAATACAAGCCACTGATAAATCAATTGACTCTTTAACGCTAAAATTACAATAAGATCTAAATAACATCTTAAGCGGTTGTCTCACGAACTCCCTCAGTATCAACCCTAAGAAAACTAAGTTCATGATATTCTATTCAGCTAACAAGGTTCTTCCTTTCCAAATTTCTATTAAACTAAATGGCTCACTCATTAAACCTGACACTGCATACTGTTTCTTAAAAATCATTCTTGACAGCAACCTAAAATACTCTAATCATGTTATTCATTTACGCAAAAAACTAGCATTTCGTGTCAGGATTCTAAGCAGAGCATGTAACTAATTTAACACTTCAACTCTAATCAAGTTATATTATCCTTTTTTAACATTGATAATTTTTTTAACAATTAATAATTATTGCATCATCACTTGGGGAAACACATACCTCACCCACTTATCTCCCATTCAGCACATTCAGAACCAAGTCATCAGACTAATGACTTTCAGTTCATATTGTTCTAGTGCATAATCATTACTTCGTAACTTCGAGATACTTTCTGCAGCTAGTTTATTTAAATATCACCTCATTATCATGCTGTTCGAGTCATTGCACCATCTCGTCCCATCAAGCGCTTTTTATCCCAATGCTTTGTCTAACTTTAACCGTACTGGATTCGCTTCAAATGTAAACTTTTCACTGTCTACTATCCGCACTAATTTTTGTTGCCACACTGCATGTTTCTCAGCATTATTATTGTGGAATTCATTGCCATCTCACATCTAACAAAGCTCGACGATTGGCTCATTTAAAGAACAATTGTATTTGTGTTTGATAAACTACTTGTTATATTGTTTATTCCACTCTTCTTTTTACTTGTTTCTTAGTTAGCGTTGGTTTCATCAATTTACCCATCTCTCTGTTTTCACTGTTATGTTATTTGAGTAAATTTTGTAATCCCATTTCGAACAGCAGGTCCCGTTGCAGCCTTGTGCTTTCGTACCTCCTCCTTTATGTATACTTTGTATGCTGTTCTCTTTTCTGTACTAATAACCGAAGTAAACTTGAAACTTGAAACATGAAACTTCAAACTTTTAGCATATGATTTTTTCTCTCCTCCTCTTCAACGTGCTGAGTCAGCTGTGAAATATTAGGTAGAGGCACTTCATTTCGCAACAGCCATGCTACAGTGGCTGGTCAGACAGCATCCTCCGACTCAGCAATGAGGAGGGTTTCCACGTAGAGCTGGCTGCTTCCGATGGCTCGTGAGGGTCTTGACCTCGCGTGCCGAGCTGCACTGCGAAAGACAGATAAGCTGATTTCGTTTGAACAATGAATTCTTAGTTCAGGTTCGATCCGATCTGTTCGTATACTGCTGCCGGATGCAGGGTTCTCTCTTTTCCATATAAACAAAAGAAAAAAAGAACTGTCATAAAGGAGCCCCCGGCTACTAAGGCGATTAGGCTCTCCAGCCGTGAGCGAAACCCCGCTGTTGCTGGTGGTGGTGGCGAAGGGCGTTCGTTGTTGGCCCACATTCCTTCTGGACTGCCTGGTACGTGTGCTCTTTGCTGCGCGCCAAGATGCAAATGCGTGCACAACAAACTAGCGCAGGCAGCTTCTAGGGGCGCCAAGAACAACACGCCCGTTCGGTCGCGTGCAAACCAAGTGTCTCCTCGGTCCGTTGTTCTTGATAGTTTGGTCTTGCCAGCTCCGCTGCTTGCGCAGAACGTGGCTGCAGAAACATCGCGTGCTACCCTATGTCGGCGGTTCCCTTCCGGCAGCCGCGTGTGTGCGCACGCCTCTTCTTTTGCCACCCGTTCTCATCGCCCTTGGTTCTTGGCGTTTTTCCCGCATGCTGGCAGGCTTCTACTTCCTTGGGCCTCTCCCTTCAGCCTCTGTGCGCGCCTCGAGGCGATATAACTTTTATTCTTCTTCTTGCTCCTCCTGTAGGTGCCTTGTCTGCGTTGCAATTTCGTGAACAAGATCCGGCTCTAAGCTGTGCCTCGTTCCTTGACTGTGTTCTACGCGCCGTCGTGTTTGCTTCCTTTTTTTTTTTGCCCACTACTCTTATTCTTAGCATCTCTAGAGCGAGAAGACCTTGTCCAAACTCTTTTTCGCCTGCTTATGATTTTTTTCTTCTTAGCACCAAGTAAGAAGAGTAAGGCTTTTTCTGCTGACAAGAAAAAAAGTGTCGTTATCGCCTCCGAACAGAGCCATGCCGAATACTCATTAGGGAAGGACTTTCCCCCGCATTTTTTCACTGCCTTAAAAACATTTGGTTGTTAATGCTTTGAAGTATTGTATGTGTATACGCAGTGGCGTGGTCATTCGAAGGCAGGAAAAGAAACTGCAAGTATGTTTTGAGTGCCAAAAAGTAACTGAAGCTTGTTAAAGTGTATTTGGGTGATCTTTACGCCTATGCTGGCGCTAAACCTTAACACTATCAGCGCAAACCATAATGTCGCTGGCTCTATGGTCGATACGAATTGTTGTTTTTCTGTCGTCCGATTGTATCATTTAGGAAATGACAAGTATACGAAGATCAAGGTGCAGTGATTTCTGAGTAGTGAAATTACCAAAATGTATTTGCCCTTTCACCCCATGTAGCTGCTGGCGAGTCAACCACTTGCGGGTCGCAAACACCCACACTTTCGAAATACTCAGACGATAATCAGCTGTCGTGTCACTGTAAACATTCTTTTCCTTCGATCCTACTAGTTTCACATTGGCATGTAGCATGGCACTAGCAATACCAAGGACTACACTTCAAGTCAGACCATGAGCTAACGACGAAAGCCACTAAGAATGTGAAATACAACAAACTCTTGCAGAGAGACGTCATCCCCTCACCCAGTAATTTAGGTATTTGTGTTGTAACTCTATGCTCTTCATGCATATTGCAGCTGCGTCCCCTCATGGCTCCACATGCTTACTCTACCCTTATGTTATAGGAGTTAGCCTATTCCATTCACTGAGCTCGTAAAAAGTCTTTCGGGCACTATATTACGCGCCATGCATCAGCAACTTAAAGTCAGCGAACATGGATCCAACCACTCTATGGAAAGCCTATACCGCATCTGTGCATGACTACTGATTCGAGCTTGGCGTCATTAGTTTTTACTGTGATAGCAATAACACGGACATTCTCGGCAAATTTTAACCGCCGACATCTTGGTCCGCATATATATGTGTAAGTATAGGGTTGGGAGGAGCAAAATGACATGAAACTTTGAAAATAACAAATTTTTATTTTTATTTCACTCCTAACCATTACACATCAATGCAGATATTTTTATTTGCGTACAATGTATGTGCTACATAAATATTATCATGTTGCCACTATTGGAAAGACTATATGAACTATAAAGAAAATATGCTCCAGATGTCTCATTTTCCCCCAAACTGCGGGGCGAATTGAGACGCTGCGTGGGGCAAAACGAGACAATCTAAAAATTTATTTCTTCTCTTTTTGCATTAGGAATACCTGAAATTCACTTCGTCTGCCCTTATGCAGTCATGAGAAGCCCGAACACGCATTGAATCTAGACAGAACCCGGTGGTGTGTTCCTCCGAAATCCTTGCACATCAAACACAACCAGTCTTTTTTTTTCTGCTAAAGATGTCTTTTTTAAATGGTTGCACCTCATTGGATTATTCAACAATTAGATGCTAGATCTGTTCTCACGTATCCACGTCGTTTGCCGTTTTGATGCAGAATGACTCAGGCGTTTTATAGCTTCTAGCTTCGCCAGCTCAGGTTTGTGAGGCAATGAATTAAAGATTGCGCGAGATTCGAATTTTTTATCGCTTGTTTTTTTAATTAGGGTGTTAGAGAAATTTCATTAAAACTAGATTCAAAGACGTGTGTCTGAAGAACTTGATTTGGAGATTCTGCTTTTTTTTTTTCTTGTGCCTCTTCAGAGCATCCTTGGGAACACGGAAAAACTTCAACGCAGCGCGAATGGAAGTTGTCATGTCCTGAACAGCAACTGGTGCTTTTTCATGTCGTTTTCCTTCCAGGTAGCTCTATATGACATTCTCTTGCACGTCCAAATCCTCCTAAATAAAAAAGTACAAAACATACTGAGTGAAAGTTAACGTTTCAAATAATAAGACACTTTTTAAGGTGATTGAATGCAATTTTGTCGCGTTTTGCCCCTCTCACATGTCCGAATTCTAAAAAAAAAATTCCCTTTGGACCACGACAAACAAATGAGCTGATTTTTTTGTGGAATATAGCGAAAATTATAAAGTAACAAAATAAATCCTCACATTGTCGCACTGATGCTGCAGTAGCTACCTGCACAGATCGGAAAAGTTGGTCGAGCAGAATTTCGCGCTTGTTTGGCATGTCGCGAAAACACATACATACTCATTCATACATTTTTTCCGTGTGATCGCTGTGAACAACCAGTACCTTTCACGCCAGATCAAAATGTCGTGTTTTACTCCATGTCTCATTTTAACCCACCTTACCCTGTATATATAAAAAGCGCAAGAAATAAATCAGGAAATCATTTGTAAGGGTATAGCACACCACGAAAAGGACACAAAAAGAGAGACGCACACACACAGCACTAACTCGCAACTAATATTTTATATACTATTACTCTGTAAATAACATGTGTGATCGCAAATAAAGCATTAATTGCAAGTTGGCGCTGTGTGTGTGTGCGTCTCTCTTTTTGTGTCCTTGTCGTGGTGCGCTATACCCTTATAAATAATGAACCCCAACCAACCAGCCCGGCAACGTGCCTTAGCAAATCAGAAAAAAATTGCGCAGAACCCTACTGGGGATTCGAATGAGTGACCCTTTGCCCTGAAGCGCGTTGCGTTAGACAGCGCACGTGCTATCCATGTTTTAGCAAAATAACGGTGAGGTATTTATATACACCATTTACTGCTGGCGCTGCGCAGATATTTGAGGAGCTTGAGGGTGTTTTCTGTCACGCAACGCTCCTACATTTTTAATATGGAAGTTGCTCTTCAAACGTGCAGGAAAATGTGGCCCTTTCCTGTACACACTCGCCATGTGGAAGAAGAGAAGAAAAAAATTCACAGTTCCCACATACAGTGGGAATCGATGATATGCGGAACACGAATGAGGAAGGTTGCTATGTCACTAACGTTAAGAGGCGGACGTAAATTATGCCGTACATGACTTACAT